>NC_056732.1:1892437651-1892501121 GCF_019279795.1 Protopterus annectens | reverse complement strand
GGAACTCATAAACAAAGACATTGGTAACCTCCAAACTCTGGATCTTACACAGTTCGGGTTTGTGGAAAGACAGATCATGCCTACTGAACCTGGACTGACTACTTTGAGAGGCAGTCACCAAAGTCAAAGTGGGATGAGGGGTAAGGTGGTTCACACCCCAGCCTATCTTGACCCCTCGCCAAGGCTTTCAAAACACCATCACCAATTCTGTAATTATAGTGAGAAACTCACTAAACTAGGTAGGTATAAATCCCCACGTCACAAGATGGGTTGCCAACTGGCTCACTGACAAAACCCACACACTGTAAAAGTTACAGGATTCCAAATCTGACCTCAAAGCAGTGACAAGTGGGAGTACCACAGGGTTCCATCCTGGGACCTCTCCTGTTTGGTATCTACCTTCTCTGGAAGTACAGGCTGGACACAGAAAGGCCTCTAGCTAATGAAGTTCGCAGATGACTGCAACCTAGGAACCATAGTCAAGTCCCCAAATGATGGACATCCTACACAAGTGGCCTCTACTGAGACAGATGCTCTGGTGTCAGAGCCATGGCCTCAAGCTCAATGCCAAAAAGTGCAGTCTCATTCCCTTTGGTAAAAACTCTGGTAACCGCATGAACTACCACATAGGCAGCAATCTGCCCATCACACTGAATGCGTGATAAGAGACCTTGGGACCCAGGTGGACAGTAGTCTCTCCTTTGATAGTCACATCACCACAGTAGTGAGGAAGTCCTTCTACATGGCACACCTCATCATAAAAGAGTTTTCATCCAGGAAAAAAGAGGTCATTGTTCCCTCTCTACCAAATCACTCATTAGGACCCAAGTTATAGAGTACAAACGCTCCTTTTTGGAATGTACCTCACAAGACATCTGCAGCAGCTGGAAAGGCCACAGAAGTACCTCACAAAGAGGATTACTGTCATCAAACAAATGCCCTATACTGACCGCCTCAAAAAACTCCAGCTTTACTCAGTAGCATATATCACTCTACTCGGGAGGTGATCTACTGTCAATATATAAAGCTATGCCAAACCGAGAGCTGTTGGACATGCTACACCTAAAGAATTCGAAATCCCTCTCCAAGCTACATGCTCTAGGGATCTAAACCATGTCACCACAATAAACAGGACATGCTGGAGGGATAGATTCCTGTCCCAGAGACTTCCTATACTCTGGAACAAGCTTACTCCATCTATGTCAAGCAAAGTTCTTTATTAGCACTCTTCAAGAAAAATCTTGATGAGTGGATGGGAAGCATAGAAATACACCCCTGGGGATCACTTCCTGTGTCTCTGATGGACAATGGCACAGGAAAATAACTTTCTTGGGTGGCTGTAAGCTATGGAACTAAGACCTTGCTGGCTAGGCTTAAGTGAGCCCACTTGAGCCTAGTACCTACCTATGAACCTATGTATCACAATACAGAAGTTTTTTCATGCCATGGTGTAGGTGTGTATTCTGTAGTAGTACAATATATGTATCACTGAACTAGAAGGTTCTCCTTTGCCACAATAGGTTTCTGTTCTAGTACTACAATTTATGTATCCTTAATGGTACAGAAGATTCTAATGGCATCACAGGTTTGTATACTAATAGTACAATATTTAAATCATGATAAAGAAGGTTATCATACCATGATAGGTTTATATACTAATAGTACCTAGTACCATATATGTATCACGATACAGAAGGGTCTCATTCCATGAAAGGTTTGTATACTGATACTACAATATATGTATCATGGTACAGAATGTTCTCATACCATGATAGGTTTGTATACTAATAGTACAATATATGTATCATGGTACAGAAGGCTCTCATGCCATGATAGGTTTGTATACTAATAGTACAATATATGTATCATGCTAGAGAAGGTACTCATGGCATGATAGGTTTGTATACTAATAGTACAATATATGTACCATGGTACAGAATGTTCTCATGCCATGATAGGTTTGTATACTAACAGTCCAATATATATATCACAATACAGAAGGCTCTAATACCATGATAGGTTTGTATACTAATAGAACAATATATGTATCATGGTACAGAAGGTTATTATGCATGATAGGTCTGTATACTGATAGTACAATATATGTATTATGCTACAAAAGCCTTTCATGCAATTATAGGTTTGTATACTAATAGTACAATATATGTATAATGGTACAGAAGGTTCTCATACCATCATCGGTGTGTATACTAAAAGTACAATATATGTTGGCTCAGTGGTGCAGAGGTTAATGCGGTCACCTCACAGCAAGAGGTTCTCTGGTTCAATTCTCGGCTGGGGTGCCTTCTGTGTGGAGTTTGCATGTTCTCTCTGCGTTCGTGTGGGTTCCCTCCAGGTACTCCGGTTTCCTCCCACATTCTAAAGACATGCATCTGGAGCATTTCTCCCCGGGCCTCCGCTGAAAACAGGATCTGTGGAACCTAGTCAGACTTTCCTGGTCAACAAATGTTAAATAAATAAAAATAAAATGTATCACAATACAGAAGGTTCTCATACCATGATAGGTTTGTATACTAATAGAACAATATATGTATCATGGTACAGAAGGTTGTCATGCAATGATAAATTTGTATACTAATATTACAATATATGTATTGGGTACAGAAGTTCTCATACCATGATAGGTTTGTATACTAATAGTACAATGTATGTATCATGGTACAGAAGTTCTCATACCATAATAGGTTTGTATACTAATAGTGCAAGATATGAATCACTGTACAGAAGGTTCTCATGCCAATGTATTGTGATAAATTTTATTTTATTTTTATTTATTTAACATTTGTTGGGAGGATGGCCTAATGGGTAAGGTGTTTGCCTTACAAACACAAGGTCCAGGGTTTGAGTCTCACAAGGGATAATTGGCTAGACTTACAATGGCTCACAAGGGCAATTAGCCTAGTGCTAACCTATGAATACTCTAAATGATAGGTTTGTATAGAAATAGTACAATATATATATGATGGTACAGAAGGTTCTCATGCCATGATAGGTTTTTATACTAATAGTACAATATATGTATCACGGTATAGAAGGTTCACATGCCATGATAGGTTTGTATACTAATAGTACATTATATGTATCATGGTACAGAAGGTTCTCATACCATGATAGGTTTGTATACTAATAGTACAATATACATATCATGGTATAGAAGGTTCTCATGCCAGTAGAGGTTTGTGTACTAATAGTACAATATATGTATCACAATACAGAAGTTTTTTCATGCCATGATAGGTGTGTATTCTAAAAGTACAATATATATATCATGATACAGAAGTTTACCATGCCATGATAGGTTTGTGTTCTAGTAGTACAATTTATGTATCATGGTACAGCAGGTTCACATGCCATGAAAGGTCATGATATAGAAGGTTCTCATGTCATTATAGGTGTACATACCAATAATACAATATATGTATCACAATACAGAAGGTTCTCATACCATGATAGGTTTGTATACTAATAGTACAATATTTGTATCATGGTACAGAAGGTTCTGATGGCATTATAGGTATGCATATTAATAGTACAATATATGTATCATGAAACAAAAGGTTCTCATGGCATGATAGGTTTGTATTCTAGTAGTGCAATTTATTTATCATGGTAAAGTAGGTTCTCATGTCATGAAAGGTCATAATATAGAAGGTTCTCATGTCATGATAGGTGTGCATACTAATAATACAATATATGCATCACAATACAGAAGGTTCTCATTAGGTTTATATACTAATAGTACAATATTTGAATCATGATAGAGAAGGTTATCATACCATGATAGGTTTGTATACTAATTGTACAATATATGTATCATGGTTCAGAAGGTTTTCATACCATGATAGGTATGTAAACTAATAGTAAAATATGTGTATCATGATACAGAAGGTTCTCATCCAATGATAGGTTTTGTATGCTAATAGTACAATATATGATTTATTCTACAGAAGCTTCTCATGCCATGATAAGCCTATATACTAATAATGTCTTTTTCATATATGTATCATACTACAGAAGCCTTTCATGCGATTATAGGTTTGTATACTAATAGTACAATATATGTATCATGGATCAAAAGGTTCTCATACCATGATAGCTTTGTATACTTATAGTACAATATATGTATCACAATAATGAAGGTTCTCATACCATGATAGGTTTGTATACTTATAGTACAATATATGTATCACAATAATGAAGGTTGTCAGATCATGATAGGTTTGAATACTAATACTAAAATGTATGTATCATGATACAGAAGTTTCTTATGCCTTGAGAGGTTTATATACTAATAGTAGAATGTATGTATCAAACTAGAGAATGTTCTCATACCATGATAGGTTTGTATACTAACAGTACAATCTATGTATCATAGTATAGAAGGTTCTCATTCCGTAACAGGTTTGTATACTAATAGCACGATATATGTATAATGGTTCAGAAGAGTCTCATCCCATGATAGGTGTGTATGCTAATATTACAATATATGTATCGTGGTACAGAAGGGTCTCATGCAATGTTTGGGTTGTATACTAATTGTACAATATAAGTATCTTGATACAGAAGGTTATCATACCATGATAGGTTTGTATACTAACAGTACAATATATGTATCGTGGTACAGAAGGGTCTCATGCAATGTTTGGGTTGTATACTAATTGTACAATATAAGTATCTTGATACAGAAGGTTCTCATACCATGATAGGTTTGTATACTAACAGTACAATATATGTATCATGGTACAGAAGGCTCTCTTGCCATGAAAGGTTTGTATATTATATGTATGTATCACAGTTCAGAAGCTTCTCATGCCATGACAGGTTTGTATACTAATAGTGCAATATATGTATTACTATACAGAATGTTCTCATGCCATAATAGGTTTGTATACCAATATTACAAGATATGTTTCAGGTACTGAAGGTTTTCATGTCATGATAGATCTGTATACTAATAGTAAAATATAGGTATCATGGTACAGAAGTTTTTCATGCCATTAGAGGTTTGTATACTAATAGTACAATATATGTATCATGATAGAGAAGGTTCTCATTCCATGATAGGTTTGTATACTAATAGTACAATCTATGTATCATGGTACAGGATGTTCTTATGCCATGATAGGTTTGTACTTTAATAGTCCAATATATGTATCATGATAGAGATGGTTATCATGCTATGATTGATGGGTTTGTATTCTAGTAGAAAAATAAGACCAGCAGCTGTAGCGCCAAAGTAGCCTCTGTGCCATCTTGAGGCAAAAGATCGTATGCCATAGTATGTGTCACAGAAGTTACTTTGGTGTTACAGCTGCTGGTCTCACTTGTCTTTTGGAATTTGTCTATTTTGAGTCCTTGCAGCTGCCATACCTGCAGAGGGTTTTGCTGTTTTTTTGTATTCTATTAGTACAATATATGTATCATGAAACAGAAAGTTCTCATGATATGATAGGTTTGTATTCTAGTAGTTTAATTTATGTATCATGATACAGAAGGTTCTCATGCAAGAATAGGTTTGTATACTAATAAAACAATATATTTATCATAGTACAGAAGGTATTCATGGCATGATAGGTTTGTATACTAATAGTACAATATATGTATCATGGTACAGAAGGTTGTCATGCCATGAGAGGTTTGTACACTAATAGTACAATACATTTATCATGGTACCCAAGGTTCTCGTACCATGATAGGTTTGTATACTAACAGTACAATATATGTATCATGATACAAAAGGTCCTTATGCCATGATAGGTTTGTATACTAATAGGACAATATATATATCACAGAACAGAAGGTTTTCATGCTATGGTAGGTTTGTATACTAATTGTACGATATATTTATCATGGTACAGAAGCTTCCCATGTGATGATTGGTTTGTATACTAATAGTACAATATATGTATCACAATACAGAAGGTTCTCATGACATGATACGTTTGTATACAAGCAGTATAATATATGTATCATGGTACAGGATGTTCTCATGCCTTGATAGGTTTTATACTAATAGTGCAATATATGTATCATGCTACAGAAGATTCTCATGTGATTATATGTTTGCATACTAATAGTACAATATATGTATCCAGGTACAGAAGATTCACATGCCATGATAGGTTTGTATACTAATATTACAATATATGTATGTTGGTACAGAAGGGTCTCATGCCATGAAAGGTTTGTATACTAGTAGTACAATATATGTATCATGATACCGAAGGTTCTCATGCCATGATAGGTTTGTGTACTAATAGTACAATATAAGTATCTTGATACAGAACGTTCTCATGCCATGATAGGTTTGTATACTAATATTACAATATATGTATCATGGTACAGAAGGTTTTCATGCCATGATAGGTTTGTATACTAACAGTACAATATATGTATCATGGTACCGAAGGTTTAAACGAAAACTGTAACATCTCAGCAGTACTCAAATTGAGGAGCTATTTAAGGTAGTACCCCCCTTTGTAGATATTCCTTACTTTCTTATGCATACATAAAGACTTTTTTTAAAATATACAAAATTTTTTTGTTTCTGACTTCATGTGACGTGCCTTTGTTGTAGCACCTCTCATGTTAAATATTGTCTAGATTTTAGTTATTATTGTTGTTTATACAATAATATCTTTAAGGTACACAGTTGCTCATTATGGTTCATACTTATAATGGATTACCATTACTTTTTTACTAAGATTTAATCCATTACTGCATATTATACTTACTTTTTATGAGTTGCTATTTGAATGACTTTTTATGTTGAATTTTACTTTAACGTTATGATTTCTTTCACATATTTTAAGAATTTTAAATATGTCATTTTAAATTTTATGTTTATTTCTTTGGTAACATTCCACACTTTGAAATGCTTATTACTAACATGAATTAATGTTTGCATTTTCTCTTTGAGGAACAAGTTGTTCTTGTGAAGGCTTCTACTTGTTTACCAATTACTACAATGAGTTTCACCTTATCATGTTGTCATTTCCCTTTTTGCTTTGTATAAAGGCGTGCACTTTTACCTCATTGTTAATTTGTTTTCTGAGGAAGCTGCACCTTTGTCGGTAGCGCTTGTGATAAATAAATTCGTTAAGACTACCTACTTGTTGTTGCTGGTACAAGGGCTCCGTGGTACGTTTTTGGATTCCAGTTGTTCTTGTCTTTTGCATTTGACCGAAGGTTCTCATGTTATAATAGGTTTGTACACTAATAGGTTCATAGGTTCATAGGTTCATACTAGGCTATCTGCCCTAGGGCATTTATAAGCCTAGCCAGAATATGTTTGGCTTTCGCCACCCATTTTAAATTTATTTTGCTATGCCCTTTTTCGAGGTTAGTATACGGTGCCTCTGTCTAACAGTGACACAGAAGTGATACCCAGGGTAAACCTATGATCTCCCATCCACTCATCAAGATTCCTCTTGAAGAGAGTCAATGAGGGACTTTGCCTAACTTGGACTGGGATTTTATTCCAGAGTGAAGGGAGTCTCTGGGTTATGAATCTGTCCCTTCAGCATGTCCTATTTATTTCAGTGCTGAGGTTCAAGTCTCGAGCTGTAGCTCGATGGGATTTGGATTTTCTGAGGTGCAGCATGTCCATTAATTCCGGGTTGGACATGGCTTTATACGTCAGGCACAGATCGCCTCTGAACAGGTGGTATGCCACTGAGTAGAGCTGGAGTTTCTTTAACCGGGCAGCATATGGCATCTGTTTGAGCCCTTTGATCCTCTTGGTGAGGTACTTTTGGGGTCTTTCCAGTTGCTGCAGGTGTCTGGTAAGGTACATCCCAAAAGGGGCATTGTTCTCAATTATGGGCCTGATGAGGGATGAGTAAAGAGGCACGATGACCTCCCCTGATCTAGATGTGAATCCCTTCATGATTAGGTGGGCTATATAAAAATGTTTTTCTAACCACTTTGGCCACGTGGTTGTCAAATGAGAGATTGCTATCAACCTGGTTCCCCAGGTCCCTAATTACTTCTTCTGTACTTAATGGATTACCACCTATGTGGTAATTTGTGAGCTTTGTTTTGCCAAAGGGGATGACTATACACTTTTTTGCATTTAGCTTGAGGCCATGGCTCTGGCACCAGTTGTCTGTTTCTATGAGGCCCTTTTGGAGGATGCCAGTCGGCTGGAGAGTCATTATGGCGACCAGTTTGCAGTCATCTGCTAACTTGGTCAGCCACAGTCCTTCCGTGTTGGCCTGTACCTCCGAGAAATATATACCGAACAAGAGAGGTCCCAGGACTGAGCCTTGTGGGACACCACTTGTAACTGGTTTGGAGTCTGACATGGCTCCAGCAATTCTAACCATGTGGGTTCTGTCCTTGAGCCAGTTTGCAATCCATCTAGTGACATAGGGGTTTATATTTAAGCTGGTGAGCTTATCTATATTGCCCGAGTGGGGTATTGTATCGAAGGTCCAGGTAGGCTGTGTGGACCACCTTCCCCTCGTCATTGGCCTTGGTGACTGTTTCAAAGAAATCAACCAGGTTTAAGAGGCAAGATCTGCCCTTAACAAAGCCGAACTGGGTAGGATCCAGTGTCTGTAGGTCCCCAATATCTTTATTTATGAGGTCCATGATGATCCTTTCCATAGCTTTGCAGACCAAGCTAGTCAGGCTTATGGGGTGATAGTTTCCAGGATCCGTTGAGGCACCACCTTTATGGAGAGGGACCACTGTTGCTATGCACGCCACTCTTTGGGCACATATCCTGTAGTAAGGCTGAGATTGAACAGTAGTTTTATGTTTGGGTTTAGCTCTTCTTGGAGTTCATGTAGGACGCGGCCGACACCGCCTGGTCCCATTGATGCTGTGTTTTGCTTTGGAGAGGGCGGCTCTTACCTGAGCATCTGAGATGTCAGGGGCAGCACTCTGCTGGGATAGATATTTGCCCTTTGGTGGGGAGGGGAAGTTTGCACTGAACCTGTCAGCTAGGATGCTGGCAATGTCTGTGGGTTCAGTGTATTTTTGTCATTTTGGACTAATTCTGAGGATATCTGGAATTACCACCCAGTTCCTAACATAACTAAAGAAAGCCTTGTGATTATCCTTGGTGTCCTGTACTTTTTCTCAAGCTGGCCTTAGACAATTTTATGAGTACAATATATGTATCATGATAAAGATGGTTCTCATGGCATGAAAGGTTTGTATACTAATAGTGCAAATATGTATCATGGTAAAGTAATATAGAAGGTTCTCATGCCATCGTAAGTTTGTATACTAATAGTACAATATATGTTTCATGACACAAAAGGTTCTCATACAGGGATAGGTTTGTATACTAGTAGTACAATATATGTATCATGATACAGAAGATTCTCATGTGATTATATGTTTGCATACTAATAGTACAATATATGTATCATGGTACAGAAGTTTCTCATACTTGATAGGTTTGTATCCTAATAGTACAATATATGTATCATGGTACAGAAGATTCACATGCCATGATAGGTTTGTATACTAATATTACAATATATGTATGTTGGTACAGAAGGGTTTAATGCCATGAAAGGTTTGTATACTAGTAGTACAATATATGTATCATGATACCGAAGGTTCTCATGTTATAATAGGTTTGTATACTAATAGTGCAATATATGTGTCATGGTACAGAAGGTTCTCATGCCATGATAGGTTTGTGTACTAATATTACAATATATGTATCATGGTACAGAAGGTTTTCATGCCATGATATGTTTGTATACTAACAGTGCAATATATGTATCGTGGTACTAATGGTTCTCATTCCATTATAGGTTTGTATACTAATAGTGCAATATATGTATCATGATACAGAAGGTTCTCATGCCATGATAGGTTTGTATACTGATAGTACAATATATGTATCATGATACAGAAGGTTCTCATGCCATTTGAGGTTTGTATAGTAATAGTACAATATATGTATCATGATACAGAAGGTTCTTGTGCTATTGTAGGTTTGTATACTAATTGTACAATATATGTACCATAGTGCAGAAGGTCCTCATGCCAAGGTAGGTTTGAATAATAATAGTACAATATATGTATCACAAAAGAGAAGGTTCTCATACCATGATAGGTTTATATACTAATAGTACAATATCTGTAGCATGGTACAGATGTTATCATACCATGATAGGTTTATATACTAATAGTACAATATCTGTAGCATGGTACAGATGTTATCATTCCATGATAGGTTTGCATATTAATAGTACAATATATGTATCATGGTACAGAAGGTTCTCATATCATGATAGGTTTGTATACTAATAGTGCAATATATGTATCATGGTACAAAAGGTTCTCATGCCATGAAAGGTCATGATATAAAAAGTCTAATGCCATTATAGGTTTACATACTATTAGTACAATATATGTATCACAGTACAGAAGGTTCTCATGCCATGATAGGTTTGTATACTAATAATACAATATATGTATCATGATACAGAAGGTTCTCATGCTATGATAGGTTTGTATACTAATAGTACAATATATGTATCATGGTACAGAAGGTTCTCATGCAATTTGAGGTTTGTATACTAATAGTACAATATATGTATCATGATACAGAAGGTTCTCATGCCATGATAGGTTTGTATACTAATAGTACAATATATGTGTCATGGTACAGAAGGTTCTCATGCCATGATAGGTTTGTATACTAATAGTACAATATATGTATCATGATACAGAAGGTTCTCATGCAATTTGAGGTTTGTATACTAATAGTACAATATATGTATCATGATACAGAAGGTTCTCATGCCATGATAGGTTTGTATACTAATAGTACAATATCTGTATCATGGTACAGGAGGTTATCATACCATGATAGGTTTGTGTATTAGTAGTACAATATATGCATCATGGTACAGAAGGATCTCATACCATGATAGGCTTGTATACTAATAGTACAATATATGTATCTTTTTTTTACTAAACATGTTTTATTATTTTTTAAAAATAAGATGTCTTACGAAAGATTACATGAAATATGGATAGGTAACCTATCTGCAATTTTAAAACATTATCAATTTCAAACCATTATATAACTATTTACTTTGATGTCTGTGGAAATAACATTGAAATTCTACATTATATAAAGTTAGAAACGTAAGATGATATATCTTTGTCATTTTTTTCAAGTATTTCCAGTACTTTCATCCAAGAGTAATAGTATGAAGTAGATCTTTTAGTTCTGTTCTTCACTGTTAATATTTCCATGTGACCAACTGTTGATGTTAAATTTTTAAATTTCTTAAATGTAGGAGGAGCCTCATTTTTCCAATGTATAGTTATGATTTTACGGGATATTGCCAATAGTGACCATAGGATTTTAGAGTATTTTTTGGTACACAGTCATGAATAGGAGAATTGAATAAAATTATATATTTTGTTAATTGAAAATTATCATTATAAACAGTTTGAAAAAAATAGTCAATAGCCTTCCAATACAAATTAAGACATATGCATTCATAAAAAAAATCATGCTGCCAATCTGCTTTTATCTTGGTTTGGCATCTCCAACATTGATCTTCACTAGCAAATATTTTGGCTAGCCTATGTGGTGTATATAAACGTCTGTGTAAATACCTCCAAGTGAATAATTGCTAGTAATTTGATAATGTAAATAGTTTGGAAGATTTTAGAATAATTATTTTTTCTTCTTCAGTTGGAGGATGGCTGTTTATTGAGGTAAAATAATCCCAATATGATTTTTCATGATAAATTTTGTTTTTTTAACAATTTCATAAACATTAAATAAGTAACCTTCACCCTGATAAGGTTGATTTGTGATAATAATAAGGTATTCAATAAATTTTGGGACCACATGTCTGACTGAAGGTTGCATTTGTTCTAATTTATTTATCAGAAAGTGTCTTAGATTTTGTAAAAGTAACCAGAAGTCTTTGTTTATGTTATACTTGCAAATTATCTGTTCATTTGTTAATATTTTTCCTTTTTCTATGAGGTGATGCCAAAAGCATAGTGATTCTTTCTTGTGTATATTCATTTTAGAAATTTGGGATGTGTCAAGAATAGTAGGTGTAAAAGCTATAGGGAAAATAAGAAAAATCCAAGAATTAATATTTGGTATTGTGTTTATATATGTTTTTAATGGATCTATATTACAGTATTGAATGGACTAAATAGCAAAAGCTATTTAGTCGATCCGATACTGTCAAAATGGCAGAATAGCAAGGTCACGGAACATTTAAGGTTTTCCCAGGGGAAAAAAATTGGTGGGCCGTCTTTGGGACATTGCCATTTCCTCCACTATGGTGCGATCTCGGAGTTGGTATATTTAAGTAGGGGGGTGTGGGGGGTGAAGCCCCCCACTTATCTTTGCATTTAAGTTTTTTTTATTTTTTTATTTTTTTGCGGAGCAGTGAATTTTTTCCCTGGGAAAAATATTTGCTGTTCCGTATGTTCGATATTTTGTGGTTTAGACATTATCAGTATGATGAAATAGCGTTTGCTATTTTCATCAAGCGATAAGGTAATATAGACGCATTTTTAACAGTGATAGTGTAGTGCCTATATCATTTGATGGTTAAGTTATTGCTATTATTCTTTTCCCTAGTAAATAATCTTTTAACATCCAAATAAGGGGTGATGGCATAACAGTTAAATAATCTTGCATATGATTGTAATTAAATTCTATGTAAATCTGCTCATGTGCTTGTTTCCATATATGTGTGTAGGAATTATTTAAAGATAGTGTTATATTTTAACAACAAAAGAGGTAATATATAAATCAATATCGGGTAAAGTAGTTCCATCATCTTCCCAATTTGGTAAATGTTTATTTAAGGCTATATGGAGTTTGTTTGGAAACCATAAAAAAATAAAATTAGTTTATTGCATCTTTGAATAATATATTTGGGAGGTGGCAATGAAAAAGTTTGTATTAAGAATAATATTTTGGGAAAGATGATTGCTTTGATAAGATATAATCTGTCTGCTGTAGAAAATATGTATTTATTCCAATAAAAATTGTTTGTTCTATTTTGTCTAGTATTTTATTATAGTTAAATATTAAAGAATCAGTTAATTCATTAAGTATTCCCAAGTATAATAATTTATTTTCTGTTACTATATATTTGGAAAATCTTTTGTTTATATATTTTTTTACAATTGCAGGGCATAATTTTAGGGTTTTTTTCATAAAATTTTAGGCTTGAAAGGTTTTGAAATTCATTCATGGAGTTAAATAGAGCATTTAAAGATTTATTGGCATCTGAGAGAGTTAAAAGCATGTAATCAGCAAAGAGTTGGATTTTAAGGTTTAACGTTTTATTAATATATATGCCCCTTATGTTGTTTGATCTGATTTGATTTGCAAAGGGTTCTATGAGTAATGCAAATAGCAATGGTGATAAAGGACAGCCTTGTTTAGTTCCTTTTTTGATTGTTATAGGGCCTGATCTGTGTGATCCTAGTTTAACATATGCTGTAGATTTTTCATATAATATTTGAATACGGTTATTAAAATTAGAAGAAAAGTTATATTCTTTTAAAACTAGTGAAAGAAAGCTCCAGTTAACAGAATCAAAAGCTTTATTAATATCTAATGAGATTACATTTAAATCTAGGACTCTATGTTTGCTATAGTCAATTAATGTTAGTATTCTTTTAATATTATCTGAAGTGTTTCTTCCTTTAATAAAACCTGGCTGATCTCCATGAATTATGAAAGGAAGGAAGTGTTTGATCCTATATGCATATATAGCCATAAACATCTTATAGTCTGCATTAAGTAATGATATTGGCCTATATGAAGAGCACTGTTCTCATCTTTATCTGATTTGATAATTGGGGATATCAGTGAATATTTCCAAGAAGGTGGAACGCTTAAGTTGTTTCTGACTATATCATATATTTTTAAGAGTAAGGATATGGCTTGATTGGGTATTAATTTGTACATTTCTGGTAACATATTGTCTGGGCCAGGTGC
Organism: Protopterus annectens; assembly: GCF_019279795.1. Classification (NCBI taxonomy): domain Eukaryota; kingdom Metazoa; phylum Chordata; order Ceratodontiformes; family Protopteridae; genus Protopterus; species Protopterus annectens. The sequence continues at coordinate 1,892,487,134 of NC_056732.1, read as the reverse complement.
TTTACTTGTCTTGAGTTTTTTAATTTTTTATTTTAATTCTGTCATAGTAATTGGCTTGTTTATAATGTCTATTTGTTCTTGTGTTAGTTTGATATGAATATTATTTTTAAGTAGTTTTTTATATCTTTGGTGGGTATATCTTGGGTGTTTAAGGAATTATCAAAGTTATATTGAAGTCTGAATGCTTCTAAAATATTTAGATCTGTAACTTTTTTGTTAGCATTTGGAATAAATATCTTTTATTTGTTTAGATTTGATTGTTTTGTTTTGTTCTGTTAGTTAAGCATCTCTGGTGTGCTGAATTAGTAGAAGAGGAGTTTATTTTTATCTTTTCTAAGTTAATCATAATGTTATGATGTAACAATTCTGCATACTTATTATTGGTTTGTGTAGGTTCTTAACTAGGACAGTATTATCTTTTCCTCCACTATGGTGCGATCTCGGAGTTGGTATATTTAAATAGGGGGTGTGGGGGGTGAAGCCCCCCCACTTATCTTTGTGTTTAAGTTTTTTTTATTTTTTATTTTTTTTTGCGGAGCAGTGAATTTTTCCCTGGGAAAAATATTCGCTGTTCCGTATGTTCGATATTTTGTGGTTTAAACGTTATCAGTATGATGAAATAGCATTCGCTATTTTCATCGTGCGATAAGGTAATATAGACGCATTTTTAACACTGATAGTGTAGAGCCTATATAATTTGATGGTAAGTTATTGTTATTATTCTTTTTCCCTAGTAAATAATCTTTTAACATCCAAATAAGGGGTGATGGCATAACAGTTAAATAATCTTGCATATGATTGTAATTAAATTCTATGTAAATCTGCTCATGTGCTTGTTTCCATAGACGTGTGTAGGAATTATTTAAAGATAGTGTTATATTTGTAACAACAGAGGAGGTAATACATAAATCAATATCCGGTAAAGTAATTCCACCATCTTCCCATTTGGTAAATGTTTGTTTAAGGCTATATGAAGTTTGTTTGGAAACCATAAAAAATTAAAATTAGTTTATTGTATCTTTGAATAATATATTTGGGAGGTGGCAATGAAAAAGTTTGTATTAAAAATAATATTTTGGGAAAGATGATTGCTGTGATAAGATATAATCTGTCTGCTGTTGAAAAGATGTATTTATTCCAATAACAAATTGTTCTATTTTGTCTAGTATTTTATTATAGTTAAATATTAAAAAATCAGTTAATTCATTAAGTATTCCCAAGTATAATAATTTATTTTCTGTTACTATATATTTGAAAAATCTTTTATTTAAATATTTTTTTACAATTGCAGGGCATAATTTTAGTTTTGTTTTCATAAAATTTTAGGCTTGAAAGGTTTTGAAATTCATTTATGGAGTTAAATAGATCATTTAAAGATTTATTGGCATCTGAGAGAGTTAAAAATATGTAATCAGCAAAGAGTTGGATTTCAAGGTTTAACGTTTTATTAATATATATGCCCTTTATGTTGTTCGATCTGATTTGATTTGCAAAGGGTTCTATGAGTAATGCAAATAGCAATGGTGATAAAGGACAGCCTTGTTGATGGTTATAGGGCCTGATCTGTGTGATCCTAGTTTAACATATGCTGTAGAATTTTCATATAATATTTGAATAAGGTTACTAAAATTAGAAGAAAAATTATATTCTTTTAAAACTAGTGAAAGAAAGCTCCAGTTAACAGAATCAAAAGCTTTATTAATATCTAATGAGAATACATTTAAATCTAGGACTCTATGTTTGCTATAGTCAATTAATGTTAGTATTCTTTTAATATTATCTGAAGTGTTTCTTCCTTTAATAAAACCTGGCTGATCTCCATGAATTAAGAAAGGAAGGAAGTGTTTGATCCTATATGCATATATAGCCATAAACATCTTATAGTCTGCATTAAGTAATGGTATTGGACTATATGAAGAGCACTGTTCTCATCTTTATCTGAGTTGATAATTGGGGATATCAGTGAATATTTCCAAGAAGGTGGAATGCTTAAGTCGTTTCTGACTATAGCATATATTTTTAAGAGTAAGGATATGGCTTGATTGGGTATTAATTTGTACATTTCTGGAAACATATTCCTGGCCCAGGTGCTTTATTTGTGTTGAGTTTTTTGTTTTTTATTTTAACTCTGTCATAGTAATTGGCTTATTTATAATGTCTATTTGTTCTTGTGTTAGTTTAATATGAATATTATTTTTAAGTAGTTTTTTATATCTTTGGTTGGTATATCTTGGGTGTTTAAGGAATTTTCAAAGTTATATTGAAGTCTGAATGCTTCTAAAATATTTAGATCTGTAACTTTTTTGTTAGTATTTGGAATAAATATCTTTTATTTGTTTAGATTTGATTATTTATTTTTTTTTCTGTTAGTTAAGCATCTCTGGTGTGCTGAATTGGTAGAAGAGGAGTTTATTTTTATCTTTTTTAAGTTAATCATAATCTTATGATGCAACAATTCTGCATACTTATTATTGGTTTGTGTAAGTTCTTAAACTAGGACAGTATTACCCTTTTGTATTTCCAGTTTCAATGTATCTGCTTTGTTTTGTAAGTCTAGCATACCTTTATTCCATGACTTCCTTTTATTTATGTACCAGGATAGTATTTTTCCATATGTAACTACTTTTAGTGAATCCCAAACATATATTTCTGAAATATCCCTGTGTTGTTTATTTCTAGAAATTTTTGATTGTTTTTTTCATAAAATTCTTTAAATTCCATCTGTTTTGTGATATAGGAGGGTGTCCTAGTGATGGGATTTAAAAGTATAGGTGTAAGTTCTATCTCAAAGGTTAAGGCATTATGATCAGATAGAGGACAATTTATAATTTTAACTTTGTAAATTTGTGTTATTAAATCATTGGCTACATGTAATCTATCTATTCTAGAGTTAGTTATATATCTACGAGAATACAAGGAAAAGATTAACAAGTCTGGTTCTGCATATTAATTTATATCTTTTATATATACTGTGTCTATGAATTTTAAAAGTGCCTTGGAGATAGGCAGATTTCTTATTTTAGTTTTGGAATCTGTATCTTTTTCATTTATTATACAGTTGAAGTCTCCTGGCAATATCAGACTACCCTTAGTCAAATTAATTTTATCTTCAAAGTGCTGTTCTTAGTTCTAGTCCTGGAATCCAGTATAGGCTTACTAAAGTATAGATTCTCTTATTTAGCTCTAGTGAAGCTAGACAAAACATGCCTGATGTATCTTGATGAGTATTAATTATTTTAGGTGTTATAGTTATGTTGCGAAGTAATATAGTGACTCCTCTTTTTTGTTTAATATTGAGAACTTACTAGTACTGTGTAGTTACTGATATTTAAGTTATTTATATATCTGTCTAATAAGTGTGTCTCTTGTAAGAAGACTATTTGTGGTTTATATACATTTATGTATTTGAATAGCTTTCTCTTTTATTATTGTTATTCAGGCCATTAACATTTATGGATAAACATTTCATTTCCTAGTTTTGAGTTTGTTTTATATGTAATTTTTGTGTAAATAATCTTTGTTCTTAATTCTATCTTGGATAACGAATTTAACTTTTTTTTTCACTGTATAGTTTTCAATTTTAAATATAACTAAATCTAAATGTTAGTGCACAGATCACTGTTTTTTTTTCTCTTGGATATAAACTATGGAAATCATTACTTGCAAACCTTATGGAGCAAACCTCTTATTCCAAATGTAGGTCTTTGCTTAAGGCACATCTACCTAAAGAAGCCTACTTCAACTGCATTATTTTGGGTCATATTACCTAAGTTATGGGCAGGTACATAAGGCACCATTTCTGGTTAAATCACTTTATCTCATCTTTCAAATGCTTTGATATTTTTACTCTTTATATATTCCTCATTAAATCTTCTTATTCCACTTAAGTGCACTTAAGTGTGTACTGAAGAAACTACCCTTTTTGTCTAAGGGGAAGGGTAAAGATTTCTTGTGGGAGCGGGGCGTTGACTTTCTTTAAAACTATTTACACAACTTCCTTATGTTTCATACAATGCATATATATATATGTCAACTTCCGCTTTTTTCTGATGTAAGTAATTTCTGGGGCTTTGATTTACTAATTTTTTTTAAATAAAACCTATTAATGTATTATAGTGTATATATTTAAGCATGTGTGGTTTTATGTGTCTGTGTGCATCTGTGTGGATATATGAAAAGTGATTTAGCATTCAGAAGGAGGAATGTCTTGTGGAGGTGTGCGAATGATGGTCATGTAACTTTAAAAGAGAAATGAGCATGTTTCTTGGTTGAGCGTTACTTTTTCATGACGTTGCAATTAGATAAAGCTAGGGGATGACAAACATATGTAAAAGCATCAACAAGATGAGGAATTTTTGTTTCTAATGCTAATCGTGCCTCACACTAGAATTCAAAGCTGTCTCGAGAACCAGGCGGGAAAGGGTCTGTGTTTTTTTAATAACAGTATCAGCTACTGTTCACACGGCTGTTATATGTAGTTCACATTTAGTAAAAAACAAAAAAAATGACCTTTTTAGCATTTCATGGTGGATTAAAATGTAGGGCAAAGCATAGCAACAAATCCTCACTCTCGCAGAAATGTCACTCAATTCTGGATGACAGGAACAAGAGCACACTCGACTTAAAGCCACAAAAGGCTACATACAAAAAATACTGCACAATATTACATCAATGTGGCAAAACAAACAATAATAAAACAGTTCTATGACTATCAAAAACAGTTTCATGACAATTTTAAACTGAAACACTTCATATCAAATATGACACACTCCTGTCCAGTTCTGCTATCTGTTTGCCAAAATGGGGACACTTATAACTCATAAAAAGATATGTAGTCCAGAGATATAACTGAAGACAAAGTTTATAACTTTTACCATAGCTACCGAGGAGTATAACTGTGAACAAGACAAAGCACTATAAGTTAATGAAGACTTTATGTATATGAAAAGGAGGAAGAACAAAATAAAAAAGAACTGTTGATTATTTATGATCTAAGTATAAAGCATAAAAATATTGGTATGTATTGATTAGTCTGTTTGAGGAAATGAATATGATAAATGGATATATAATGAAAAGTGAAGTAATGTTTAAATCATGCTTAATATATTGGAGTGATTGAGTTAGATATATCTGAATTTGCATTAACTTTAACATTTAAAGTATAATTGTAATTATACAATGACCCCCATTAATATTCCAAAACGTGCACGCTAATTGGTCGGTATGCACGTTGTAAAGCAGAGTTATAGTAATGGAAAAAGGTCCAGTCACCCAGACTTTTTCCATTAGTATAACTCTTTTTTTACAGCAACAGAGAACACAAGATCTCTGTTGCTTTTTACAGACTGCCTCGCTGTGTTAAAGGAGTTTAACATAGTGAGACAGCTTTAAAAAAGGTAATGGAGATCTTCCTATCTCAGTTGCTTTTTTTACAGGTGTCTTGCTATGTTAAACTCCTTTAACATAGCGCGATACTTTGTAAAAAGCAACGGAGATCTTGCTTTCTCTGTTGCTTTTTTCAAAACTGTCTCACTATGTTAAATGGGTTTAACATAGCGAGACAGCTTTAAAAAAAGCAATGGAAATTCTCTGTTGCTTTTTTTAAAGCTGTCTTGCTATGTTAAACTCCTTTAACATAGTGAGACCATTTGTAAAAAGCAATGGAAATCTTGGTTTTTCCGTTACTTCCACCCACAGCTCTGATGTACTGCATTAGCATACGCATGTGCAGTACATCAGAACTGCCGCAGAATACCAGACAGCTGTGGAAGGGCAGCAAGAAGGCATTATACAATGCCATTACTTAAGAAATGTAATTGTTTTTTTCTTAAATAATGTCATTGTATAATAGCAATAACCCACTTCTGGGTGTGGGTAATGCTGGATTTACCCATGGTTGTCTTTGTTTGGCCACTCAGGCTTCACCCTCATAACCAAAACACACCAACCGTGGGTAAATCCAGCATTGCCCACACCCAGGCGTGGGTTATTGCTATAATAGTATCTGTTTCAGACTGGTTTAAAGACAGAAAAACTTTTTTTTGTTTGTTTGTATTATTATTTAAACTTTTACAGAATATAAAACATGCAAGTTTATTTGTCCTTTAGTTTTTTTTTCTTTTGTTCAACAGTCCTTTGGTTATTTATTTCAGCATTTCTTTTTGGAGTACTAATTGCCCACTCCATAGATTCTTTTTGTGTTAGGATGTTATTGTTGGTAAGATATTTTTATTGCTGAGTCTACTGTTTCAAATACTTTTATTCCATTTGGTAGGAAGATTCTCAGTCTTGCTGGAAATAAGAGATGGGTTTTCAATTGCTTCTTTCTGAAGGCTTTTATTATTGGTAGAAATTCTTTTATTTTTGGAAACCACCTTTATAGAATAGTCATTGTCAAATCTGATTAATGTATCATTGTATTTGATGGGAGAGTTTGCCCAGGCATTTCTTAATATAAGATCTTTATCTTGTGTAGAAAAAAGTCTCACAATTATGGATCTCAGTTTGTTCTTGATTGAAGAAGTATTTCCCGGAGCTGTTAGTGATCTATGTGCGCGTTCTATACCATATGAAAGAGCTTCAGGTAATTTCACTACATTTGGTATCCAGATGGTAAGAAAGTTTATCATATTGTCTCCTTCAGTTTTTTCTGGTAGACCATATATTCGAATATTATTTCTTCTTCTTCAATTTTCCATATCATCAAGCTTTTCTAGCAAGTATATGTTCTGTTGTAGTGAGAATTCAGTTTGTTCTTCTATTTGGACTCTAGTGTCAATGTCATCTAGTGACTGTTCAATAAGTGATATTTGTCATTTCTGCTGAGTAAACATTTCCTGAAGCTGTTCTACATGTTGTGAGCACTTTTCCTTGAAAGTATCTATTTTATTGTCCATCTTGTCAGTTTTAATTGTGAGTTCCTGTATATTTGTTATAAGAGATTGTATATCATTTCTGAGAGAAGAGTCTTGGGCGAATTCTTAAGATGACTCATGTTGTACAGCTGATGTTAGTGATGATTTTCCAGTAATTGATTTGACAGGAATTGTTCAAGTTCTGACAATGAAAGTTTTCATGTAGATGCTCAAAGTTGTTAAAAATAAGTTAGTAGATACAGAAGGTTCTCATGCCATGATAGATTTGTATACCAATAGTACAATATATGTATCAGGATACAGAAGTTCCTCATGCCATGATAGGTTTGTATACTAATAGTACAATATATGTTTCATGGTACAGAAGTTCTCATGTCATGATAGGTTTGTATACTAATAGTACAATATATGTATCAGGATACAGAAGTTCCTCACGTCATGATATGTTTGTATACTAATAGTACAATATACGTATCATGGTACAGAAGGTTCTCATGCAATGATAAGTTTGTATATTAATAGTCTAGTATATGCATGATGGTACAGAAAGTTCTCCTGCCATGATAGGTTTGTATACTAATAGTGCAATTTATGTATCATGGTACAGATGTCCTCATGCCATGACAAGTGTTTGCTCTAACAGTACAATAGGTTCATAGGTTCATAGGTTCATACTAGGCTATCTGCCCTAGGGCATTTATAAGCCTAGCCCAAAATTGTGTGACTTTCACCACCTCTTAGGTTGAAGAATACTAGGCCCATTAGTTTGCCGTGCCTCTGTCCAGCAGTGACACAGAGAGGATCCCCGGGGTAAACCTGCGATCTCCCATCCACTGGTCAAGATTCCTCTTGAACAGAGCCAGCGAGGTGCTCTGCCTCACATGGACCGGGATTCTGTTCCACAGCATAGGGAGTCTCTGGGTGATGAATCTGTCCCTCCAGCACGTCCTATTTATATCCGTGTTGAGGTTTAAGTCGCTTGCTCTTGTGGTTCTGGTGGATTTAGATTTTTTGAGGTGGAGCATGTCCATTAATTCCGAGTTGAACATGGCCTTGTATGTCAGGCACAGGTCACCTCTGAGCAGGGAGTATGCGACTGAATAGAGCTGGAGTTCCTTCAGTCAGGCAGCATATGACATAAGGTACATTCCGAATGGGGCATTGTACTCAATCATTGGTCTGATAAGTGAAGAGTACAGAGGAACATTGACCTCCCTTGATCTGGATGTGAATCCCTTTGTGATCAGGTGGGCAATGTAGAAGGTCTTCCTAACCACTTTGGCAATGTGAGTGTCAAAAGAAAGGTTACTGTCAACCTGGGTCCCCAGATCCCTGATAACCTCTTCTGTGCTTAGTGGATTGCCACCTATATGGTAGCTTGGGGTAACCTTGTTTTTCCCAAAGGGTATGACTATACATTTTTTGGCGTTTAACTTAAGGCCATGGCTCTGGCACCAGTTATCCGTTTCTATGAGACCCCTCTGAAGGATATCTGTGTGTGATGTATTTTCAACTATGGCACCCAGTTTGCAGTCATCTGCAAACTTTGTCAGCCATAATCCTCCTATGTTTGCCTGTACTTCTGAAAAGTAGATGCTGAACAAGAGGGGGCCCAGGACTGAGCCCTGTGGGACACCGCTTGTGACCGGCTTGGAGTCTGACATGGCGCCAGCAACTCTGACCCTGTGGGTTCTGTCCTTTAGCCAGTTTGCAACCCATCTTGTGACATATGGGTTTACATTTAAGCTGGTGAGTTTTTCTATGATACCCGAGTGGGGTATTGTGTCAAAAGCTTTTGCAAGGTCAAGGTAGGCTGTGTGGACTGCCTTACCCTCATCAATGGCCTTGGAGACTGTTTTGAAAAAGTCGACCAAGTTTAACAGGCATGATCTGCCCTTGACAAAGCCAAACTGGGTTGGATCCAATGTCTGTAGGTCCCCTATGTCTTTATTTCTGAGTTCCATTATGATCCTCTCCATAGCTTTGCAGACCAGGCTTCTTAAGTTTATGGGGTGGTAATTTCCAGGGTCCGTAGAAGCACCGCCTTTGTGAAGTGGGACCACAGTTGCCGAACGCCACTCCTTGGGTATGTATCCTGTGGTAAGGCTAAGATTAAACAGCTGCCTTATGTGGGGGTTTAGTTCCTCATTGAGTTCGTGAAGCACACAGCCGGGGACACCATCCAGTCCCATAGATGCTGTGTTTTTAGCTTTGGAGAGAGCAGTTCTCACCTGCGCATTTGAGATGTTGGGGAGGCTACACTCCGCTGGGATAGATATCTCTCCTTTTGGGGGGGAGGGAGGGGAGACATTTGCACTGAACCTGTCTGCCAGTATGTTGGCAATGTCTGTGGGTTCAGTGATTTTTGTATCATGTTGGACTAATTCTGAGCATATCTGGGAGTTTCCACCCAGATTTCTAACATAGCTAAAGAAGGCCTTATGATTGTCTTTCGAGTCTTTGGCGATTTTTCTCTCAAAATTGGCCTTGGATGATTTTATGAGTGCTCGTATTTTTTTACTAATAATGATCAAGGGTGTCTTCCCTTTTAAGGATTTTGCTCTATCATGTAATAGCTTTCTCCTCTTATTGTAAAGTTTGTTTATGGCTGGGGTCCACCAGACTGGGCGCTTGCCTTTTGTGGAAAGAGTCTTTGTTTTATTTGGGATTGCCTAATCCATGCAGTCCTGGAGGTGCTCGTAGAAGGCATTTGTAAGGGATTCAGCAGCTTGGGTTGTGGTTTCCACTGGCTCGGGGGCCTTGAAGGATACCACACCAGTCTTAAGAAGTGTGAAGTTGGCTTTTGAGAAGTTCTTCACTGTGGTCTTTTTTGTCTGGGGTTGGGACGGGATGTGGATTTCCAGTGAGATTAGTTTATGATCTGATCTCACCAATGAGGGATATACTTCCGGTGTGGAGCATTTTGTCCCCATGTTTGTGATGATAAGATCTAGTATATTTTCTCCTCTTGTGGGAACGGTGACTAGTTGTTGAGTGGCATTTGAGTTTATGAACTCCAGGAACCTTTGGGCTAGAGTGTTGGGGCTTGAGTAATGATCCCAGTCTATATTCGGGTAGTTGAAGTCACCCAATATGATGGTGTTAGGAGATACATTTATACCCTCCAGTGTTTTCAGGAAAGCTGTGTGAGGTTCCTGAGTTTGAGACGGTGGCCTGTAACATGCTACAAATTGCAGAGCTGTCTTGCCTATGGTTAATTGCACCTGGATGGTCTCCGATGCTTTGTGGTGCGGTCCTGGTTTTGGGACCAGAACGCATGATATGAGGTAAAACCTGATAGTGCCGGGGTGCTCTCAGGAGTCTTGAACCAGGTTTCAGTCACAGCACAGACATCGATGTTCTCCATACTGAGGAGGGCTTCGAGTGTGTGCATCTTGAGATTTAGACTTCTGGCATTGAGCAGCATTACCCTTAGTTTTTTTCCATTTTTGTTTTCTAGGATGGTAGGTTTAGAATTTGAGCCTTGCCTAAAAAAGGCACTATGGGGGTGGCAAGAGCCTTTGCCAATATCCAGAAGCCCAGGGGTGACAGGTGCAAGCCGTCCCTTGTGAAGCAGCGTGGCTTGTCAAGCATGTCATCCCAGGCAGACAGACATTGGATCCCCTTTGAATGACACCAGAAATTAAGCCAATTATTAAAGCTGATCATCTTGTCTCTATATTGTGGCATCATTCTTGGTGAAGGTAGGATACTGCTCAGAGTCAGGGTCATACCTGCCTGGGCTACATAATCAGAGAGCTCCTCTATGTCTCTTTTCATGTAGTCCAGGGAGGTACATCTCAGGTCATTCACACCAGCATGGACAATGACTGAGTCATACTTGTACTTGCTGTGGAGTGACCTGAGTGCTTGCGTTATGTGGTGGATTCTAGCGCCCGACAGGCAGCTTACTGTAACCCTCTCCTTGTCCAGCCTGGTGAGTGGGACGTCAGTGTGTCTGACTATGGAGTCACCTATGACAAGTATGTTTGGCATTGTATTTGGCCTTAAGGGCTGTGACTGCTTTGCACACTGATTTTGTGGTTTATGTGTTGCTTGCGTTGTGTCATGAGGTGGCAGTTGCTTGGGTGTCTGCTTTGGAGGCCTCTGCTGTTTAGGTAGATTTTTAATCAGAGCCTCTGAGTATGTCTTTGTGTGTTTATGTGTTTGAATTGTTGTTATGATAGTTCTATGTGAGACTGGGTGTGTGGTGTGTGAGGTTACCTTCTCCTCCTGTCTGGTCTTGCCATTCCTATGTTGAGAGAGCTCAGCCTCCAGTTTGGCTATATAGTTGCATCTCTCGCATGTATTTGTGTTATGTGGGAGGTGGAGAGGGTTGTCTGTGTACATGAGGCAATTGTAACATTGCCTCAATATTCCCAGATTCACCAGTTGAGCAGGAGAGGACACTAGCAACTGATCCCTCGACATGCTAGAAGGAATAGACAAAAAATTTATGTAGATGAGTTTGAAAAAGACTTCGGGGGATGTGGTGATCGAATAAGCATTTTTAGGCTGGTGGGGTACTATGTATAATAAAGACTGCTATATCAGAGCAAAAAGTACTTTAGGAGCAAGTGCTAGGCTTTACAGGTAGAGAGTAGTCTACTTAGGAATCAAGTAGAGCTGAGCTTTTTAGATAGATAATAGGCTGGTTAGATTAGCAGTACAGTTCAAGAAGAGCTGTTCAAAGGGAAAAAATGAAGAGTGGACTTTAGGTAGCCCGAATAGTTTAACCTTGATTAACCGCCGCTGCTCTTGTGTGCTCCTGTGGCAACTCCGCGCTAAATCGTGCTAAAGCGCGCTAAAGCGTGCTTTATAGCAGGGGGCTAGAAAAGGCAGGAAATGACCCAAAATGACCAATAAACTACAAGTTACTGTCTTTAACCACTCCTCTGAGGACAAACAGGCAGCTCAGTACTCCCCACTCTCACTGGTGAGTAAAGAAAATTCCCCCTGACCAAACAAGGAATGGAATGGAATGGCAAGACCTGACAGGAGGAGAAGGTAACCACACACACCACAAACCCAGTCTCACATAGCACCATCACAACTCCAAATCATACACATAAACACACAAAGACATACTCAGAGGCTCTGATCAAAAACCTACCAAAACAGCAGAGGCCACCAAAGCAGACACCCAAACAACTGCCTCCACAGGGCACAGCACATGCAACACATAGACCACAGAGTCAGTGTGCCAAACAGTCACAGCCCTTAAGGCCAGACACAATGCCTGACACACTTGTCATAGGTGACTCCATAGTCAGACACACTGACATCCCACTCACCAGATTGAGTAAGGAGAAGGTCACAGTAAGCTGCCTATTGGGCACTAGAATCCGCCATATAACGCAAGCACTCAGGTCACTCAACTGCAGGTACAAGTATGACTCAGTCATTGTCCATGCTGATGTAAATGACCTGAGATGTACCTCCCTGGACTACATGAAAAGGGACATAGAGGAGCTCTCTGATTATGTAGCCCAGGCAGGTATGACCCTGACTCTGAGCAGTATCCTACCTTCACCAAGAATGATGCCACAATACAGAGACAAGATGATCAGCTTTAATAATTGGCTTAAACTATGGTGTCATTCAAAGGGGATCCAATGTCTGTCTGCCTGGGATGACATGCTGGACAAGCCACGCTGCTTCGCAAGGGACGGCTTGCACCTGTCACCCCTGGGCTTCCGGATTTTGGCAAAGGCTCTTGCCACCCCCATAGTGCCTTTTTTAGGCAAGGCTCAAATTCTAAACCTACCACCCTAGATCACAGAAAAGGAAAAAACTAAGGGTAATGCTGCTCAATGGCAGAAGTCTAAATCTCAAAATGCACGCACTCGAGGCCCTTCTCAGTATGGAGAACATCGATGTCTGTGCTGTGACTGAAACCTGGTTCAAGGCTCCTGAGAGCACCCTGGCACTATCAGGTTTTACCTCATATCATGCATTCCGGCCCCAAAATCTGGACAGCACCAAGAAAGGAGGGGGGTGTCCATATTCATCAAAGACACCCTCACCTCAAGGTTGGTGGCAACGCACGATGCATCGGAGATTATCCAGGTGCAAGTAACCGTAGGCAAGACTGCTCTGCAGTTTGTAGCATGTTACAGGCCACCCTCTCAAACTCAAGAACCTCACATAGCTTTCCTGAAAACACTGGAGGGGATAAATGTATCCCCAAACACCATCATACTGGGTGATTTCAACTATCCAAATATAGACAAGCCCAAACACTCTAGCCCAAAGGTTCCTGGAGTTCATAAACTCAAATGCCATGGAACAACTAGTCACCATCCCCACTAGAGGAGAAAACATACTAGATCTCATTATCATGAACATGGGGTCACAATGTTCTACACCAGAAGTATACCCATCATTGGTGAGATCAGATCATAAACTAATCTCACTGGAAGTCCACATCCCACCTCCACCCCAGATAAAAAAGACCACAGTGAAGAACTTCTCAAAAGCCGACTTCACACTTCTAAAGACTGGTGTGGTCTCTTTCAAGGCCCCCGAGCCAGCGGAAACCATTACTCAAACCGCTGAATCACTTACAAATGCCTTCTACCAGCAACTCCAGGACTGCATGGATCAGGCAATCCCAAACAAAACAAAGACTCTTTGTACCAAAGGCAAGCGTCCAGTCTGGTGGACCCCAGCCATAAACAAGCTCTACAACAAAAGGAAGAAGCTACTACAAGATAGAGCAAAAGCCGTAAAAGGGAAGACACCCTTGATCATTATAAGTAAAAAACTAAGATCTCTCATAAAATCATCAAAGGCAAATTTTGAGAGAAAAATCGCTAAGGATTCAAAAGACAATCACAAGGCCTTTTTTAGCTATGTTAGAAACCTGGGAGGAAACTCCCAGATATGCTCAGAGTTAGTTCAAAATGATGTAAAAATCACTGAACCTACAGACATTGCTAACATACTGGCTGACAGGTTCAGTACAAATCCCCCCCCCCAAAAGGAGAGATATCTATACCAGAGGATTGTAGCCCCCCAAACATCTCAAATGCTCAGGTGAGAACTGCTCTCTCCAAGGTGAAAAACACAGCATCCATGGGACCAGATGGTGTCCCCGGTTGTGTGCTCCACGAACTCAATGAGGAATTAAACCCGCAGTTAGGGCAGCTGTTTAATCTTAGCCTCACCTCAGGATACGTACCCAAGGAGTGGCGTACAGCAACGGTGGTCCCACTTCACAAAGGAGGTGCCTCCACCGACCCCGGAAACTACCGACCCATCAGCTTGACAAGCCTGGTCTGCAAAGCTATGGAGAGGATCATAATGGAACTCATAAATAAAGACATAGGGGACTTGCAGACTTTGGATCCAACCCAGTTTAGCTTTGTCAAGGGCAGATCATGCCTTTTAAACTTGGTTGACTTTTTCGAAACAGTCACCAAGGCCATTGACGAGGGCAAGGCAGTCCACACAGCCTACCTTGACCTGGCAAAGGCTTTCGACACAATACCCCACTCGGGTATCATTGAAAAACTCACTAGCCTAAATGTAAACCCATACGTCACAAGATGGGTTGCAAACTGGCTAAGTGACAGAACCCACAGGGTCATAGTTGCTGGCGCCATGTCAGACTCCAAGCCTGTCACAAGTGGTGTCCCACAGGGCTCAGTCCTGGGCCCACTCTTGTTCGGCATCTACTTTTCAGAAGTACAAGCAAACACAGGAGGATTATGGCTGACAAAGTTTGCAGATGACTGCAAACTGGGCACCATAGTTGAAAACCCATCTGACACAGACATCCTTCAGAAGGGTCTCATAGAAACGGATAACTGGTGTCAGAGCCATGGCCTAAAGTTAAACGCCAAAAAATGCATAGTCGTACCCTTCGGGAAAAACAAGGTTACCCCTAGTTACCATATAGGTGGCAATCCACTAAGAACAGAAGAGGTTATCAGGGATCTGGGGACCCAGGTTGACAGTAACCTTTCGTTTGACACTCACATTGCCAAAGTAGTTAGGAAGACCTTCTACATTGCCCACCTGATCATGAAGGGATTCACATCTAGATCAAGGGAGGTCATCATTCCCCTGTACTCATCACTCATCAGACCAATGATTGAGTACAATGCCCCATTCGGAATTTATCTGACCCGACACCTGCAGCAATTGGAAAGGCCCCAGAAGTTCCTCACCAAAAGGATAAAGGGTCTCAAAAATATGTCTTATGCTGCCCGACTGAAGGAACTCCAGCTCTATTCAGTCACTTACCGTCTGCTCAGAGGTGACCTGTGCCTGACATACAAGGCCATGTCTAACCCGGAATTAATGAACATGCTTCACCTCAAAAAATCTAAATCCATCAGAACTACAAGGGCAAGAGACGTAAACCTTAACACAGCTATTAATAGGACATGCTGGAGGGACAGATTCATCACCCAGAGACTCCCTATGCTGTGGAACAGAATCCCGGTACATGTGAGGCAGAGCACCTCGCTGGCTTTGTTCAAGAGAAATCTTGACCAATGGATGAAAGATTGCAGGTATACCCCAGGGATAACCTCAGTGTCACTGCTTGACAGAGGCACAGCAAAATAATGGGCATATTATCCTTCAAACTAAAGGGGTGGCGAAAGCCACAAAACTCTGGGCTAGGCTTATAAATGCCCTAGGGCAGATAGCCTAGTATGAACCTATGAACCTATGAACTTAATAGAGAAGTTCTAAGGGAAAAAATGAAGAGCAGACTTTATGGAGCCAGAAAAAGTTTAACCTTGAAACCGGCGCTGCCCGATGCTGCTCTAGTGGCAACTCCGCTTACAATGCTTTAAAGCGTGCTTTATAGCAGGGGGCTGGAAAAAGCAGGAAATGACCCAAAAATGGCCAATGAACTACAAGTTTCTGACTGAAACCATTCTTCTGAGGACAAACAGGCAGCTCAGTGTTCCCCACTCCCACTGGTGAGCAAAGAAACTTCCCTTCAACCAAACAAGGAAATAGAAAAGCACAGGAACCAAGACAAAGCCCAGGGATCAGCAAAATCTGATCACTGGAGCAAACTAGCTAGGAAAGTAGGAAAACAAGATATTTTTTTTGTTTTTTTTTCAAGTTTTTTTACACAGGCAGACAGAAAACACAATAAATGCTTTAGATTTTCGATTAATTGCTATCAAAAGCTAGTACACTTGAGTGTATTAGCCTGCAGTTAAATTTTAAGCAAAATTAACTTATGAAGTGCACACAGTCATTTAGGCTTAGAAAAAACAGAAAAACAGGTAACAAAGCTTTAAAATAAGCAGAAACAGTGGTCGAACAGCACAAACAGTCGAAATGCAAAGAAAAAATACTTAGAATATATATGTATCATGGTACAGAAGTTTCTTATCCCAGTCAGTAATGTACAGTACATGTTGTCAACAACACTTGCCCGAGGTGCACTGTTAGGAAAGGTGAGTGGACCATGTGTGTGAGGGAACACATGTACACATTATAAAAAACACCATATGGTGACACATGTACACATTGTATAAAACACCATATCGTGACTTCATCAATTAAATATTTAACTTTATTTGGTAAATAAAGTAACAACTGTGCTCATGCCTTCACGTTTTAAAGTTTACTTTCTATGTCATGATTATATGCCAAAATCACAAATGAAATAAGAAAGTCAGTCAATTCATTAAATTATTTCATTAATCGGTTACTCTTGCCAATAAGAACTATTACAAATATTTCATAAAGAATTCATTATCTCTCCCTTCTGGATACAATGTTTTTTACAAATAAATATACCAAGCTTCTTTTTTAACAGAGCATCCAAGACATTATAAAGCAATTGTGGATCTAATCACAACCTTGAAGAAATATTTAAGATACAATGTGGCAGGAGGATTTTTGAGGGAGGTATTTGTTTTCCTAGGGAATGTTCCCAAGGGTCACATCAGTGTTTATGTCATCAATATGGAAGCACTTGACAAAGTGTCCAGCATGAAAAGGGTAAGAGGAAAGAGAGTCGTTTTTGAGCGAGTATTTTTGGGCAGGATAAACAAGGTTTTTCAGATACTGCAGTTATTGACACAGCTTCTTCTAATCATTCTGCTGTTTCAGTGACCATGAAAGAAACTGTTAATACTGATAGTTGTTGTTGTGTCTTTCAGCTTTTCCCGGTTAGGGGTCGCCCCAGCGGAACTCCGGTCCGATAATGATTGGCAGTAGATTTTTACGTGCCGAGTTGCCAGCCCTGACACACAACCTTCAATGAAGGTACGCTCATTCATGCATGCCTCCACACAGAAGACGCTCTAGCTGAGAATCAAACAGGACAATGTCTTACAGTGAGGCGACAATGCTACCGCAGCACCACCATGGCAGTGAGAAACAAAATAAAAATCAAAGGGATAAAGAGGTGTATTCATAGTCAGCAGCATGAGTTGCAAGGTGGATTTAGTAAACTAGAAACTCAGTTGATTGTGGCTGTTAATATATCTGATAAAATATTAATTCTTTCTTTTGGAGCAAAATTTGTTTCAACTTCATAATGAGTTTTTCAGAAATTATGCTGGCTGTGTGATTTGTAATTGAGAAAATACAATTAAAACATTATTTCTGTAAAATAAATGTAGTCTGGTATTAACTGTCAGTTCTTTATAGTTTTTGATAATGCCATAAGAAATGTTAGTTTTAAATGTCAGGGTGGATGTTTTCCCCCCTTTGATAATAAAACAGTGATACAGTTCAACATAGTAAAAAAAGTTACAGGTATATTAAATCTTCCAGTAAGTTTCATATTTTATTTTTTTTAAGGATAAGTGGAATCCTTGAAATTAATTTGAGTGACCTTATCATTATTGTTAAACCAGCAATAATGGTGGAAACTTTCCTGAGGATTCAGCAAACTCCATGTAGGTTTCATGTGAAGTCTACGCAGAGTTTATTATTTATTGGGATGTGCAGCAGTGCTAATCACATATTCATGCTGCTTATAGTGTTGACATCAATGCAAGCAAGGTTTCAAGGCCAGCAGCAGTGCTGCCAGTTAGGAAACTGCGGAGAAACATAAGCACAGAAAGAGAAAGCATTCAGGTTCGAGTACAGGCAAACCTGCTCTGCAAAAGTGCATGGACAGCTACAGTGACTACCGGTGTGGAGAATACTGCAATAGCAGCAGTAACAACACAGTAAAGAAACGTGTACTGTGTGCAATGTACACTAAAACAATTAGTTTCAGAATTACTTAATGGAGAGGGAGGGTAAATGGCAACTACAAGGAGAGGTACGCTGAGCAGAGAAAGTGTGCACGGAGATGAGTGTTAGGAATGAATAAAGAGGAAGAGAGCATGGGGATATGAAATGTCCCAGGATAGGATATGTCATTGTGTGTACACTTCCAAGAGAAATCAGTAGAATAACCTTATGCACATATGTAGACAGCACAGTACATACTGCTGTTTATTCCTTCTGTGCAAGTATATTATGATATAAACAGACATGATAGTATATATGTGATGGTCACTCAAGGTTACATGTGAGTGGGAGGTGAATGATAGTGATATAAACATCACTGATATGCTCCCTAGACAGAACACTTAGCTAGGACAGTATATACCAATAGGGTGTGTGTGTGTGTGTGTGTGTGTGTGTGTGTGTGTGTGTGTGTGTGTGTGTGTGTGTGTGTGTGTGTGTGTGTGTGTGTGTGTGTGTGCATGCTTTGAAGATTTGTAAAATGACTTACTTGAATATGACTGATGTCACCATAGCTCTCAGTCAGTCAGGGACACATAGTAACAGAGTCATGGACAAATGTAGACATAAACAGGTGCAATCATGGACACATAAAAAATTATCACCATTAACCTGCAGTATTGACAGACTATGAGATTGTAACTTATTATACACATACTGCAGTAACAGTCATACAACAGTAATGATTGTCAGTATTTTGTAATGGGAATTCACCACCCCTCTTCAAAAGTGATCACTTTTTGGAGGGGTTAGAAGGGACAGTGTTAAACCTGGAGTTGAAATCAGGGACAATCCTGCTGAGTTGAGAGGTTTGCATGACACATAACCCCCCCCGCAAGAATCAAACCCATGTCATCAATGTTGTCACTGAGATGTGTATTTACTGGGTGCAATACAGAAGGATGCATCACAAATGTATCTAGTAGAACACCTTGAAAGTAAGTCTGCATGGTTAAGTTTTAATGGGTATATATCCCAGAGAATAGTTCTACATGGCCAACCAGATGTGGGACCTCACTGTGCCAAATGTGATACACTTGCCTAAAGCATCCCTGCCTGATGCACGTATCAGCCATATAGATAACAATGTGTATAAACACCACACTATTATGAGTGGATTCCATAGACACAGCTGGGTATTGCATGCATCTGCCACATGTAATAGCAATGGATATTGCCTGAAGCATCTGCAATTAATGTGTAAATTAAGAAGTAATCTATGATATTGAATGGTACAGCAGTATTTAAGACTGATGGCAATGCATCGACTATGTCCATATGCACAGAAATTACAGCTGTGCATAGTCAAGTGTCAATGAAAAAGGAAGGTGTCACTATAATATTTTAGACATACCAAACAATACACATAGTACCCTCCATAAGTACATGTCAACATTCAGCACATGTGCCATGTGATCACTGCCTCTCATAGTGTGCATCCATATGTGTTCATGTAAACTATCTAGTGGTAATACTGGTGTGATTTAGTGGTACATCCATGATGCAATAAAGTCAGACTGTAGTATCTGTGCTACAAATGGACTTCAATCTGTACATCACCTCCAGATAAAACCTTGTGTATGAATCACATGTGAGAGTGGAATGTTTAACACAGTGGTATACCTGTACCTATTTCACATTATTACATCAGTTGTGCATCATATGCCTATATATTTATCAGTATAAATGTGTGGGTGAGGGCCCTGACACCAAATATTGACACATGACAACTGAAGTGGATGTGGTTCATGCAGAATAGTTAAGGACACAAATGCTGACAGTCATACAATGCTGCTGGGAACTGCATAATCTTTGTGAGTAGCAACACAGTAGTGAAAACAATGAAATCCCCCGGGAAGCAACTGAATCTGAATCTGAAAATGTTTGTGTATATAACAGCATTACATGCTGATGAACCCAGGAACATGTGTACATGTAATCACATTGACGTAATATTGCTCTATGTCAGATAACATTTCCAGATGGTAGGTGTACTCATGCACACCTGTGCCATGCTAGGTATACACATGCACACCTGTGTCATGCTACACCTGCGAACCAGTGCCATACTGCAGCTGTCACTATGATGGTTGAATAAAAACTGTGTAGAATATGGATATACTCTACTATTAGAACACATGCCTTAGTAAGGAAACAATATACTTAGCATCATCCCATGTCCCCAGTCCTCAGGAGGAATATTACTATAGCTGTTATGGAAGGAACATGTAAACAAATGGCAGCAGTGGGCATCAGAACAGTAGCTCAAATTCCACATTGGAATGCACTGTTGTAGGAGTACAGTACATCCACACCTAAACATAGCCCATGTGGATGACAACAACATTGACATGTGCAATATTCAGAGGGTCATAGGAGATTACTAGGATAATAGCCCATACAACCCTAACCTTTATTATCCCTTTTAACCCAAATCACTATCGCTAGATGAGGGCAGATAGTAGGGGTATGTCTGTATATGTGTATGTGTAGGGGTATGGGCATATGTGTTTGATCTTAGTCCAGACTGACTCCGTCCATATGAGACATGGCAGCACGCAATGATTAAATTAGAAATCACACATCCAGTTGTCCAGAGATGTCATCTAGAGGGTTATTGAGGGTTATGCTTCAAGATATGTGTTTGCATCTTTGAGATGACAACATCCTCAGTGTTCAGCAGAAAGGATGTTATGTTGACAGAAGGGAAAGGGGGATGATGGATTCAGTGGGCTATGTAAATAGTTCTCCTCAGTGGGGCTCAAATAAAGAGATTCAAAACATCATACAGGTACCATAATATAACACCAGCCACACACGCACCAGTTACCTGAAGTCAGATTTGAACACAACACCTGCATAGGTATAGAGGCTGTACTCTATACAATTTAAGAATAGTACCTCAAACTGTCATCTTACACTTTATGGAGGATGACATCATCAGTGTATAATGAGAGGAGTGTCTGACGTAGCTGTGGAGTCATGTAGCAGTATCTCCTGAATGCTGCTTGAGTGTCATGGAGGTGCTCTATTTTGCATGAATTGGTAGCCTATTCCAAAGATGTGGCAGTCACTGAGAGATGAATCTGTTTTTCCAGCATGTCCTATTTAAGTCGCAGGCCATAGTTAGGTCCCTGGAATGGGTAGCTGTGGACCCATTTGATTTACAGATATACAGCAAGTTCATTAGGTTTGGGTCTGAGATTGATCTGTAAGGCAGTCATAACTATCCCCTAAGAAGTCTATATGATACAGAGTATAATGGTTAAGGTGTTTGCCTTACAAACCACAAGGTGCAAGGTTTGAGTCTCACAAGGGATAATTGGCTAGGCTTAAAAAATGGCTCGCAAGGGCAGTTAGCCTAGTACTAACCTATGGACTTTAGTCAGTGTGTGTAAGGTACATACTGGAGTCCCTTAATCTTTTTTGTTAGAAACCTCTGAGGTCTCTCCAATTGCTGCAGGTGCTTTGTATGATACATGCTGAATGGGGCATTATACTCAATTTTTGGCCAGATTAGTGCTGAGTATATAGGGGTTATAACCTCTTTTGCTCTCCAGATGATGCCTTTACTAATCAAGTGTGCTACATACAAAGCCTTCCTTACTACAGTAAACACATAGTGGTCAAGTTAAGGTCACAGATAACTTGTGATCCCAGATCCCTTACTAATTTGTTGATACTTAGAATATTGTTGTTTTGATAGTGTGAAGTGACATTGCTTTTGCTGAAGGGAATGCTGATGCCCTTCCTTGCATTCAGTTTGAGAATGTGACTAAGACACCAGTCTGTGGTCTGAGTAAGACCCTCAAGAAGTATACTGACATCATTTGGGGATTCAATAATTGCACCCAGTTTGCAGTTGTCGGCAATCTTGGTCAGCCACAACACCTTAGTTTTGACCTGGACTTCTGAGAAGTATATACCAAACAAGTAGGAGGCCCAGCACTGACCCCTGTAGCACCTCGCTGGTGACAGGTCTGCTGGTTGATGTGGAGTCACCCAATTTGATAGTGTATGTCCAGTTTGTGAGCCAGTTGGCAACCCATCCTATAACAAAGGGGTTTACATTCAGTTTAAATTTATTGGTGATGCCTGAGTATGAAATTATGTCAAAAGCCTTTGCCAAGTCAAGGTATGCTGTGTTCACAGATTTGCCCTTGTCAATGGCCCTGGTTACATTTTTGAAGAAATCCACCAGATTTAACAGGCAGGATCTGCCCTTGATGAAGCCAAATTGGGTTAGAACCAGGGAATGGAAGTCGCCTATGTCTTTAATTCCTTACATTGTATCGTGATCCTGCTTCCCAGACTACTTTGTGGCATACTAAAGGTCTCCGCTCAATGTAATATGCCATCTTGCCCCTTATACTCTCCCCGCTACAACTGAGGTGCTGGTGGTGTGCTACTGCCATCTGGTAATTGCATATATTACACAAATATTCTGAAGCCTTGTATACTGGTGTTTGCAGTGCTTAAACACTATAGTTAATCTGTTTTTTGTATTTGTCTGTGTACTCCTAGGTTCAAGATAAAATATGGGCTTGATAGTATTTCAGTTTACAATCACACCATAGTTCTTTTTGTGACTGTACACATACTTGCTTTGTATCTCTAAGACAGAGGCACTAGTACATAGAAAATTAAGCTTTTTGTGTCTTTCTAGTACTAGATGATATAGTAGGTGTTGTAGAGTGTCTTTCTGTGTATAGTGCAGTAAATGTTTTTAATTTATTTTGCTGAGTCTTACCTCTTGTATTGCATCTTATGAATTGAGTTTTATCACTATTAACCATTACTTATCACATTGTGTTGCTGCTTAAGTAAATGTAGCCGTGATTGTATTAATTACAGAACCAGCTATATCTGTGTTATACTGTATTTCACTCAGCTAATTTGTCTGAAACACGGTGTTCTTTTATTGTATTTGTACTTACTATTTCCTGACAGTTGTTACCTACCTACCTAAGCTTTCTTTATACTTATATTTCTCCATCCCCTTCTCTTCCATTCTCCCCTCTGATATGGTACTCATATCTACCCTCCTGCTTTCTTCACTCAATGGTTAAGCTTACTGTTTTCCTTATTCCTTAGGTCTATCACCCGTAATTTCAGCTCCAGAGCCAGCTAGTTAAACAGCCGCCATGTCAGAACACTACAGAGGACCTACCCACTGATTTAGTTGGCACCGTGGCACTGCAAACTCTCATTAACATAAAGTATGCTCACTTCCTTAATTGTTTAACTGTACATCTATTATCCTTATATAAGGCTTTATGCACACCACCACTCCTAGGTATCTCCTTTCTCACCCCATAGTTAAACCACTGTTACACTCTAGTTTGTTATAGCCAAACAGTTGCAGCTCTTCATTTGCAGTCCCACTCATTTATAGCCATTGTTTCACTCCTCCCTCAGTTAGGACTTTTTTATTTCCAAATCTGTCTCTCTCTGTCTCTGCCTGTTATATGCTACAGAAGCTATTTGTCCCTTGTCGCTCATCCTCAACTGTGGCTGTTAACAGTATCTTTGCCCTCATATTTTCCCCTTTAATCACTTGTTTCTGCTCTTGCACTTCCACCTATTTGTTTGTCTGCACCCCCCCTCTATTCTACTAGTATATCACGGCTGTTGTTTCTCTTCTTCACTGCTACTTTCTTTAGTGCCTTACAACTTTTTCAAACTTTACCTTGACTTACCTCCTGTTCACTGGTTGTTTCTGTTGTGATTACTCTGCAAGGGGTCTGCCTCGCTCTGTTTGCCCTCTGCTTCACTCTGGGCTCACTCGGGTCCCCTACCCTGCCCCTATTTCCCAACCACCCCCACTATATCTAGATTTATAGCCACAAAACCAGTCTCACTCTTACTACATCACCCTCCCGCTCTTTACATCCTCTCCTTCCTCTTAATAATTATTTATTTATTTGTTTATTTATTTTAATTTTATTTTACATTTGCTGACTGGGATAGTCCGACTGGATGCACATCCATTTTCAGTGGAGGCCCAGGAAGAAAAGCTCCAGACATACATACAAAAAATAAAATAAAATAGTCCCAATATACATATAATGAACAGTTAACAATCTCAGGTTCAGACAACAATATTGTTCATACAAACATGCATAATAATTTGAAGTGGTTGACTAACAAGATAGAACACAACTGAGTCTGTAGGAAAGAAATGTTAGGACACACTGATAGAGAAGAAGTTAGGTTTGGAACAAGGACATAACCATTGTGTTGTTAGATACTGTTTAAAGCTCTTTTTAAATAGGGTCAGGGAGGATTCTAGTGTAAGGTTAGCAGGAAGTGAGTTCCAAATTTTACCAACAGAGTTGGTAAACAGAGAGTTTCCAGCTGAGTTGTTGGTTGTAGATATTTGGACCAGAAGTTTATTAGATTAACAGAGTGGCGTATGAATACTATAGGGTTGATAATGTTTTTGAGAGAAAGAGTATTTTCAGGATGGTTTAGAGCTTTGTGTGCCACTATTAGCTGACTGTACTGAAGTAGGCTATGCACTTTAAGCCAGCCAAGATGTTTCCGGTTAAGACAGTGGTGTGTTCTATAGGGCATTCCATTGGCAAATCTAGCAATGTGGTTATAGCAGTTAGACAGCTTATTAATTTCAGCTTTATTCAGTTTAGTGTAAAATGGGGAGGCATAAAGAATAGTAGAGAGTAAGTGAGAGCGGGCAATAGTAGTTCTAGCATGTGGTATCAGGAAAGGTTTAATCTTGTATAATGAGCCAAGTTTTTTATTAATGGATTTAATAGTTTGGTTAACATGTAAATTAAATTTGAGATTGTTGTCTACGATTACACCTAAACGTTTTGTGTAGGCCTCAGGTGAAATAATAGTGCCATTATTGGATTTTATGGAAAAGGATAGCACAACGGATTTATGCATAGTGGAGAAGAGTAGAAGCTTCGTTTTGTTAGGGTTTAGGATAAAACACCGATCTGAGAGCCAATTTTCAACTGTGTTGAAAGTGTTCTGGATTAAGGTTGGTGGCTGAGCAAATTAACATGGAGTCATCTGCATATTGAATACAGGTTGCATCTGGGATAACAGTATGGAGGTCGTTGATAAAAATGGAAAATAGGAGAGAGTTATTGGATTTATGGGGTTATTCCATCTGCTTTCTACTGTTTAATCCCACTTCCCTCTACCCCACCTCCTAAACTACACTACACCTTGTACCCAGTCACTTACTACCACTCCTCCTCATACTAATACCTGCTTTCACTACAACACTACACTAACTATTCATACTACATCTACAAATCCATTACTCATAATTCTTCTTCCATTCTCCCTCGATATCCTACTCTACCTTACCTATCTCATTGACTTCTCATATTCCCCACCCTTCCATATAACCTCTACCCACCACAAAAAAGAACCCTTCTACTCAGCCTACATTTCTCCTCAACTCCATCAATCCAATAACTCTCTCCTATTTAACAGAAATATCCTTATGACCTCAAATATAACCTCCATCTCTCAAATTCCCTATCCCTCCTTCTCTCCTCCCCTCACCTCTAACTTTAGGGATTCTAAAGAACTGCTATCCTTTCCTTCTTGACCTAATTTCCATCCTCCTTTCTGGTGATATTCACCCTAATCCTGGACCTCTTGCCAGCCATAACACCAACTCCACTCCAACTTTTTCACCTTCTCCCCACAAGTCTCTCCTTTTTCATAGGTTCATAGGTAGGTACTAGGCTATTGGCCCTAGGGCCTATATAAGCCTAGCCAAATGTACCCTGGCTTTCGCCACCCAAGAAAATTATTTTCCTGTACCACTGTCGAGCAGAGCCACAGAAGTGATCCCCGGGGTGAATTTCCTATCTCCCATCCAATCATCAAGATTTTTCTTGAAGAGTGCTAATGAGAAGCTTTGTTTGATATAGCTAGGTAGTTTATTCCAGAGTATGGGAAGTCTCTGGGACAGGAATCTATCCCTCCAGCATGTTCTGTTTATTGTGGTAATGAGGTTTAGGTCCCTAGAGCGTGTAGCTTGTAGGGATTGGGATTTCTTTAAGTGGAGCATGTCTAAAAGCTCTGGGTTTGACATAGCTTTGTGTGTTAGGCAGAGATCGCCTCTGAGTAGGCGATATGCAACGGAGTAAAGCTGCAGCTTTTTGAGACAATCTGCATAAGGCATCTCTTTGAGGCCGGTAATCCTCTTTGTGAGGTATTTCTGTGGCCTTTCCAGTTGTTGTAGATGTCTTGTGAGGGGCATTGTACCAAAAGGGGCATTGTACTCTATAATGGGTCTAATAAGTGACGAGTAGAGGGGAACAATGACCTCTTTTTTCCTGGATGAGAAACCTTTTGTGATGAGGTGTGTCACATAGAAGGATTTCCTGACTACTGTGGCGATGTGATTATCAAAGGAGAGACTACTGTCCACCTGTGTCCCAAAGTCTCTTATCACACTTTCGGTGTTAAGTAGACTACCACCTATGTGGTAGTTCATGGGTACTGAGTTTTTACCAAAAGGGATGACAATGCACTTTTTAGCATTGAGCTTGAGGCCATGGCTTTGACACCAGGCATCTGTCTCAGCGAGGCCCTTTTGTAGGATGTCCACATCTTTTGGAGTTTTGATTATGGCTCCTAGTTTGCAGTCATCTGCGAACTTCATTAGCCAAAGACCTTCTGTGTTGGCCTGTACTTCAGAGAAGTAGATACCAAACAGGAGAGGACCCAGAACTGAACCCTGTGATACTCCACTTGTCACTGGTCTGAATTTGGATTTGGAGTCTGCTACTTTCACAGTGTGGGTTCTGTCAGTGAGCCAGTTGGCAAGCCATCTTGTGACATAGGGATTTATACCTAGTTTAGTGAGTTTATCTATAATTCCAGAGTGGGGGATGGTGTTGAAAGCCTTTGTGAGATCTAGATAGGCTGTGTGTACCACCTTACCCTCATCTACAGCTTTGGTGACTGCTTCAAAGAAGTCTATCAGGTTTAGGAGACATGATCTGCCTTTTACAAACCCAAACTGGGTGGGGTCCTGAGTTTGGAGATTACCAATGTCATTGTTTATAAGTTCCATGATGATACGCTCCATAGCCTTGCAGACCAAGCTCATTAGGCTAATGGGGCGGTAGTTTCCGGGGTCTGTGGTGGCTCCCTCTTTGTGGAGTGAGATAACTGTTGCTGTGCACCATTCAGTGGGCACATAGCCTGAGGTGAGGCTATTATTGAACATGGTACTTAGGTGGGGTGCCAGTTCGTTCTGTGGTTCATGTAGAACACAGCCTGGGATGTCGTCAAGTCCCATGGATGCTGTGTTCTTGGCTTTGGATTGTGTGTTTTTTACCTGTGCAGCCGTGATTACAAGAACTTTGCATTCTTCTGGTATAGAGATGGGCCCTTTAGGGGATGACAGAGGGGTAAAGTTAGCACTGAACCTATCTGCCAGGATGTTGGCAATATCAGTTGGTTCTGTATATTTAGTGCCATTGTGCTGTAACTCAGAGCAGATCTGAGTGTTGACATTGAGAATCTTGACATAGCTATAGAATGCTTTGTGGTTGACTTTAGAGTCAGTGGCGATTTTATTTTCATAACTAGCTTTGGAGGATTTTATGAGGGATCTCAGCTCCTTACTGAGGCTGACCAGGGAGTTTCTCCAATCATGGGATTTTACCATTTTTTGCAACAGTTTCTTTCTTCTGTTGTAGAGTTTGTTTATGACAGGGGACCACCAGATTGGCTTCCTTTTTTTGGAGGATAGCATCTTGGTTCTGTTAGGGATTGCACGATCCATGCACTCGTGTAAGTGTTTATAAAGTGCATTTGTGTAGGATTCAGCAGTCATACCTCTATTGTCTGTCAGCATGGGTGTCGTGACGTTTGCCACTTCTGTCTTAAGAAGTGTGAAGTTGGCTTTGGAGAAATTTTTACTGTGGTTTCCTTAATGAGGGGGGTGGGGGAGGGATGTGGATGTCTAGGGTGATTAGCTTGTGGTCGGATCTGACAAACGAGGAATTGATCTCTGGTGTGGAGCACCGGTTGCCCATGTTGGTAATAACCTGGTCTAGGATATTGCTGCCCCTGGTGGGGGGTGTGGATAAGCTGATCCATGGCATTGGAATTTATGAATTCCAGAAAACGTTGAGCACAAGAGTTGGTACATGAGTAGTTTTCCCAGTTAATGGTAGGGTAGTTGAAATCGCCCATTATTAGGGTGTTAGGTTGTACTCTAATATTTTCCAGTGTATTAAGAAATGAGGAGTGGGAATCCTGGGGCATGTTGGGGGATCTGTAGCAAGCTACAATTTGGATTACGGTCTTGCCCAGAGTTAGTTGCACTTGGATAATTTCAGATGTATTATACTGAGCAACTAGCCTGGAGGTGTGGCTATCCTTAATGAATATGGACACGCCTCCGCCTTTAGTGTTTTGGTCCAGGTTAGGTGGCCGAAAGGCGTGGTATGAATTATAGCCTGGTAATGCAGGGGTACTCTCTGGAGCCTTGAACCAGGTCTCTGTCACTGCACAGATGTCGATGTTCTCCATTTTAAGGAGTGCCTCAAGAGAGTGCATTTTGAGGTTTAGACTTCTAGCATTGAGTAGCAATACCCTCAGATTCTTCTTGTCTGTACCTGTTAGGGTGGTGAATTTGTCATTTGAACCTTGCCTAAAAAGGCACTATAGGGGTGGCTAGAGCCTTAGCCAGTATCTGGAATCCCAGGGACGACAGGTGCAGGCCATCTCTGGCAAAGCATCATGGCTTGTCGATCATGTCATCCCAGGCAGACAGATACTGGATCCCCTTAGAATGACACCAGAAGCTTAGCCAATTGTTGAAGTCAATCATTTTGTCCTTGTACTGTGGTATCATTCTGGGTGATGGCAGGATGCTACTCAGGGCTAGGGTCATACCTGCCTGGGCAACAAGATCAGACAGCTCCTCCATGATCCTTTTTATGTAGTCCAAGGAGGTACACCTTAGGTCATTCACACCAACATGGACAATGACAGAGTCATATTTGTACTTGTTGTGGAGTGACCTGAGTGCATGCATTATGTGGCGGATCCTGGCACCCGACAGGCAGCTGACAGTAACTTTCTCCTTGTTTAGCCTGGTGAGTGGAACATCAGTGTGCCTGACTATAGAGTCACCTATGACTAGACTGTTGGGTACGTTGTTATGCCTTATGGGCTGTGGTTGAGTGGCACACTGAGTTTGTGAGCTATGTGTCATTTGGGTTGTGTTGGGGGGTGGAGGTTGCTTGTGTTTCTGCTTTGGAGGTCCCTGTTGCTTGGGCAGGTTTTTACTGAGAGCCTCTGTGAATGTAGGTTTGTGTTTTGTGTTTCTATGTGTGTGTTTTGGTGGTGTAGGTTTTGAGGGACTATGTGCTGAGTGTGGTGTGGTGCAAGTGTTTACCTTCTCCTCTTGACTGTCTAGTCCAGTCTTGGGTGAAGAGAGCTTTGCTTCCAGTTTGGCTATATAAGTGCATCTCTCACAGGTTGTAGTGTTGGGTGGTAGGAGGAGAGGATTGTCTGTGTACATGAGGCAATTACTGCATTGACCCAAGATGCCCAGATTCATCAGGTAGACAGGAGAAAACACTGGGAGCTGACCCTTAGACATGCCTGAGTAGGTGCTTATTTGTTAAGTACTAGAAACTGTTTTCCTCTAAACAGTGAGGAAAGTTGAGTATTGTAGTAATTTGTAGCTTATTTAGTGCTTACAATAAGTTCTGAACAAGTGCTGAAACAAAAAAACTGGCTAGTTCTAAGAAACAAAATTAAGCTAGAAGGCTTTCCTCCAACACAGAAAGGCTTGGTGGCCTAGAAGCCTACAAATAGTCCTGGACACAGCAAATCTATATCCAGGCTAGACTACCCACAGGAAGGGCAGGAAACAAGCTTAGAACACTTTTTTTTAGTGGAAAGAGAGAAAGGAGTAGCAGAAACTAAGCTGATTGGCCTTCGCAAATGCTCTCCCTGTACTGGGTAGAATGAGGTAATGACACTAGACTGGGAGGAGGGTCCCAGATCAAATTTACACTAGGGGTGGGCAGCTGCAAAGCCAGCTATAAAAACACCATACTAACAGTGAGGGAGGGTCGGAAACAAACTGCAGAAATGTTTCTCACAGTAGAAAAGCAGCAGTGAGCCTTTAAATGAAAGTTTTAAACAGCTAATGGAGCCTCTAGAAAAAAAGTTTTAACTGCAACAAGTTATCAGAAACAAACAACCCAACACATGCTTAACAAAAGTGGACAATTTCCAGTTAATACCTCACACACAGTGAAACTAGCTAGAAAAATATACAGTACACAAAGTGCTATAATTAGCAAAGAAATAAAGAACAAAATAAGCAAAATACAGGATACTTAATGTTATATATTATAGTTCTGAGTTTGCTCAGTGTCCTTCCTTCGATTAGCTCAGTGTGAAATGGCAGAAACACTCACAACTTAACTTCTTATGTAACAGAAAGTTGAAACCTGAGATAACGTTTAAGAAAAAAAGCTCAAAAGAACCAATGAGGTGCTTAGTCTAAGCTGTAGTCCAGGTGACCTCAGTCAACCAATGACCTTAAACAATTCTCTCTCACTGAAATGCCTGATGGCTTTGGCTAAACCAAGATGTTCC
Organism: Protopterus annectens; assembly: GCF_019279795.1. Taxonomy (NCBI): domain Eukaryota; kingdom Metazoa; phylum Chordata; order Ceratodontiformes; family Protopteridae; genus Protopterus; species Protopterus annectens. The sequence continues at coordinate 1,892,456,412 of NC_056732.1, read as the reverse complement.
TGAATATTTGCTCAGACGCACAGCCTCCACAAACACTAGGCCCAAGTACAAGCCTGAATATGGAAATGCTACAAATATCCCCACTATTTAGAAACAAACTGCAGAAATGTTTCTCACAGCAGAAAAGCAGCAGTGAGCCTTTAAATGAAAGTTTTAAACAGCTAAAGGAGCCTCTAGAAAAAGAGTTTTAACTGCAACAAGTTATCAGAAACAAACAACCCAACAAATGCTTAATAAAAGTGGACAATTTCCAGTTAATACTTCACACACAGTGAAACTAGCTAGAAAAATATACAGTACACAAAGTGCCATAATTAACAAAGAAATAAAGAACAAAATAAGAAAAATACAGGATACTTAATGTTATATATACTGTTATATACAGTGAGAGAAAAAAAAATAAAAAAATAAATATTTTTTTTTTTTTTTTAACTTTTAATTCTTCTAATTATCATCTTGTATTTTTTTTAATTTGCATTGATGATTATGTATGATATATATATTATTTTCTGGGAGTTTTCTCCCACTTCTTCTGAAAAATGGACATGTATCCAGCTAGACTAGCCCGGTTAACAAATGTAAAATAAAAATAAAATAAAATATAGTATAGTTCCGAGTTTGCTCAGTGTCCTTCCTTTGATTAGCTCAGTGTGAAATGGCAGAAACACTCACAACTTAACTTCTTAGGTAACAGAAAGTTGAAACCTGAGACAAAAGGCTCAAAAGAGCCAATGAGGTGCTTAGTCTAAGCTGTAGTCCAGGTGACCTCAGTAAGCCAATGACCTTAAACAATTCTCTCTCACTGAAATGCCTGATGGCTTTGGATAAACCAAGGTGTCCCTGAATATGTGCTCAGACACACAGCCTCCACAAACACTAGGCCCAAATACAAGCCTGAATATGGAAATGCTACAAATATCCCCACTACTTAGAAACAAACTGCAGAAATGTTTCTCACAGCAGAAAAGCAGCAGTGAGCCTTTAAATGAAAGTTTTAAACAGCTAAAGGAGCCTCTAGAAAAAGAGTTTTAACTGCAACAAGTTATCAGAAACAAACAAACCAACAAATGCTTAATAAAAGTGGACAATTTCCAGTTAATACCTCACACACAGTGAAACTAGCTAGAAAAATATACAGTACACAAAGTGCTATAATTAACAAAGAAATAAAGAACAAAATAAGCAAAAAACAGGATACTAAATGTTATATATTATAGTTCCGAGTTTGCTCAGTGTCCTTCCTTCGATTAGCTCAGTGTGAAATGGCAGAAACACTCACTACTTAACTTCTTAGGTAACAGAAAGTTGAAACCTGAGACAAAAGGCTCAAAAGAGCCAATGAGGTGCTTAGTCTAAGTTGCAGTCCAGGTGACCTCAGTCAGCTAATGACCTTAAACAATTCTCTCTCACTGAAATGCCTGATGGCTTTGACTAAACCAAGATGTCCCTGAATATGTGTTCAGACACACAGCCTCCACAAACACTAGGCCCAAATACAAGCCTGAATATGGAAATGCTACAAATATCCCCACTACTTAGAAACAAACTGCAGAAATGTTTCTCACAGCAGAAAAGCAGCAGTGAGCCTTTAAATGAAAGTTTTAAACAGCTAAAGGAGCCTCTAGAAAAAGAGTTTTAACTGCAACAAGTTAACAGAAACAAACAACCCAACAAATGCTTAATAAGAGTGGACAATTTCCAGTTAATACCGCACACACAGTGAAACTAGCTAGAAAAATATACAGTACACAAAGTGCTATAATTAACAAAGAAATAAAGAACAAAATAAGCAAAAAACAGGATACTAAATGTTATATATTATAGTTCAGAGTTTGCTCAGTGTCCTTCCTTTGATTAGCTCAGTGTGAGCTACTATTAATGCCCAAAGCCTCTGTAACAAACTACTCAACTTCCATGCTTGGCTCTCCCATAACTACGCTGACATTCTATCCACTTCCGAAACATGACACAAAACATACATAAAAAACTCCAAAATTACCTCGCCAACTACAGAATTATTAGAAATAACAACTCATAAGAAAGGCGGTGGAGTGGCCATACTTTCTTCCTCCTCTTTAACAGTAACATCCTACACCATCCCTATACCTCAATTCACCACAGCTGAAATAACATTGGCTCTTCTAAAGTTTAAAAACCTTAAAAACATAGTCATAGCTGCCCTACACATTCCACCTGGAAACAATATCCGCATTCTTGAAAATATTCTTTCTTGGTTCTCAGCTAATATTTGTAATAAAACAATTATCCTAGGAGATGTTAACATTAACTGGTCTTCTATACACGCAACCACCGCCTCCCACAGTATAAATCTATATGGTTTCTCTCCTATCAAACCTACTACGTATAACTCTTCAGGCACTGTCCTGGACTGGGTATTAGTTTCCTACCCCAACAACATCTCTGACAGTGGTGCCTTGATGGATTCCCTAAGTGATCACATGCCTTTGTACTTCGCTCCTCTTCCCCCCTGCATCGACAACGTAACTACGTCTCAACCCTCACAAATGTCAACCCTCAATCCTTCTCTGACTGCTTAAAACAGATGAACTGGAACCCTCTCAAAACTCTTCCTCTTGACAATGCTGTTACTTCAATTCTTTGTTCACCAATATATTAAACATCTTTGCTCCTCCTAGAACTAGTCTTTTGACTTTCCCCGGTGGATCTCCAGTCCGCTTATGATTAGCAGTGGATTTTTATGGTGTCGAGTTTCTAGCCCAGTGCCCAACCTTCAGAGAAGGCACACAAGCATTCATGCACCTACCTGCATGTCTTTTTAATGTTCTGTCACTCATGGGGAGGACATGCAGACTCCACACAGAAGGCACTCCATTTGAGAATCGAAATTTTGTGAGGCAACAATGCTAACCGCTGCACCACCGTGGCCACTTTTTTCTTCCTGGAACTAAAAGAGTGAAATACTAAACTGTCCCATGGCTTTCAAAAGATACAATGACACTCATGCATTCCCATGATAAATCATGCAAACTCTACCAAAAACACAAAACCCTACACTCTTAATGAATATAAACAACTGCTTAACATACTGAAAAAAAAACATATTGCCTCTGACCATAAATCCTACTACTTTAAGCTCCAAATTAATCACAAGTCCAACCCCAAAAAACTTTGGAGTAGCATCACTGCCCTCCTTATTCCTGGTAGAAAAGATAACTCTTGCCCCAACCCTAGCTCTCCAGATCATACCATAGCTACTAACTTTAACTCCTTCTTTATTTACTCAATAGCCAAGCTCACCACATCTTTCTCTAAAAACTCACTAGCTACTTCTGCAACTCCCTCCTCCAACCCTTCTTCTTCTGCCACAAATACTACCCACCCACCTCCCTTCTCTCTCTTAAACCTACCCGTCAATATTATAAAAAACTTCTTAATAAATTAAAACCATGCCCTAACATCCCCAACAACTTACCATCAAACTTTCTCAAGTTAGCTGCAGAGGGCATAGCTCTCCCTATCTATGTTCTCCTTAACCATTCCATTCAAGAATCCTGTGCACCCCTCCTCTGAAAAAAAACCTTCATCATCCTCCTACACAAAGGAGGCAACAGCACTGACATCCCCAACTTCTGCCCCATAGCCATCATCTCCCCTATCTCAAAAATACCTGAAAAATGTATTCGCCTACAACTCCTACCCTACCTTTTAGACAGTCATCTCCTGACTCCAGCACAACATGGTTGCAGATCCAGTCACAGTAGTACCACAGCCCTCCTATCATTCCTTGACAATATCAACCATGCCTGAGACTCGGGTAATATTGTATCTTCCCTTTTCTTAGACGTATCCAAAGCTTTCAATACCATTTCCCATACCCTACTATTGTCTAAGCTCTCTCACCTTAATCTCTCTTCCCCAACTATCAATTAGTTTTCCAGTTACCTCTCAAATAGGCAACAGGCTGTTAAATGGAATAACTCCAGCTCTTCCTACCTGTTCTATCCTGGGCCCTTTACTACTCAATATCTTCATTAACAACTTCCATCAATGCATCCCAAATGCTAAACTCATCCAATACGCAGATTCCTCTACCATCATCTGCTCTGCTGAATCTCACCCCAACCTCAAACAGGAGTACCCCAAGGCGCCATACTTGGACAACTCCTTTTCAACATTTTTACTAACAATCTACATTCATCCTGCAGTCTCTCATCTTAATACAATATGCAAATGACTCTACTCTCTTATCTATCTCCAATACTATATCTGGACTACACACACACACACTAACACAGAATTCCTTTACCTCTGTTAAAAAATGGCTCAGAAATAATAAACTAATCCTTAACTTGAAGAAAACCCAACTCCTTCTCTTCCTTCCTCCGATACTTTCTCACCTTAAATCCAACTTTTCTCTTTCCTCCCTAGATGGCACCACTATCTCCCCTGCCTCATACACCAAACTCCTTGGGGTATTAATTGATGACCAACTAAAATTTGACTTGCACATACAACAGGCCATCAAAAAAAAAACCACCAAAAACTTGGATTACTTTATAAAAACAAAAAATTCCTCACTACTGCCACTAAACACACTCTTGCTCAGGCATTTCTCTTACCTAGTCTTCTATACGCTTCCCCCATCCTTACCAATATCCAAACTACCTCAGTGCAGAAACTGGAACAAACATACAACAAAACTGCCAGATTTATTCTAAACCAACCACACTTGTTGCATCACTGCCTCTCACAAAACAAACTTCAGTGGCTGGAATTTCTGCACCTTCTCCTACAGTCACAATGCTACACAACCTTTTCCATACTCAACAACCCCTCTGCTTGCCCTGCTCTCACCTCCCATGTTACTCGCTACTCCCCCTCCCCCATCCTCTCCGGAGTGCTAATCAGCATCTTCTCTCAGTTTACAAACCCAAAAGGAATATTGGCAAACTACTTTACAAACACTCTGTCTCACTAAATTGAAACAGACTCCCTCTCCATATTAGATCCAACCTTTCCTTTCCCTGTTTTACAAAGGAGCTTAAATCCAACCTATTAAACTTGAATTTATGTCATTGCCTTGACCACACGAAATCTTAGTCTGTCTTACTGCATAACTTGTTGCATCTCCTTTCTTTCTCTGCTAGTAAATTCTGCTTAAACTAACCTCCTAAACCCTCAGCTCTACTACTATAGCCCCCTCCTTTCTCTCCCCCTCCCATTTTTCCAAACTATTTATCTTTTCCCCACTTCCTATCAATGTCTGTACATTTTCCTTCTTTGAATAATGATTATCTTTTTGTTTTTACTCTTATATGTAGTAAATTTAGACTGCTGCTGTCAGTGCAACCCTTAATGTTCATATTTTTTCTTTTGTTTCTTCTCTTTATAATTAATATCATATTTTCATTGTTATTTTTAATAGTTTTTGTCCTGTATGTTTATTTTTGCTTATGTTTGCTGCGGCTGTTTCCCCTTGGGTCTGCACTGAAAATGGGTTGCTTACTATCACTGCAATGTAAATAGTTAATAACCTTTTGTTTTTTACAATTATTTTGCATTGTGATTATTTAATGTTTATATATTGTCACTTTATTTATGTTTGCTGGGGCTTTTCCCCTCAGGTGTCCACTAAAAATGGGTTTGTTTGCAAACTCAGTTGGACAAACCTGGTTAACAAATGTGACATAAATAAATACATAAATAAAGTAACTCAGGATGCCTTTAACAGCACTGAGGCTTGGATGCTAAACAACCATCTTGCCCTTAATGCATCCAAAACCAAAATCATGATTTTTACCCCATTTAAAAACACCAAAATAGATAAAAACTCCTTCTCTATAATAGGCCAAAATATGACTGCCATTGAAGTAGTCCCCCACACTAAGCTTCTTGGAGTCCTTATCAACAAACAACTAAAGTTTGACAGTCACCTTCAAACTAACATCAAGAAAACTCACCAGAAACTCAGGATGCTCTACCATCACAATCACTATCTAAACTCTTTGAGTAGGCTTACCCTTTCTACTACTCCCCTCCTTCATGTATGGGGCATCCATCCTTACCAACCTTCAAGCGATTCTTAAATCTAAACTGGCATCCTGCTACAATAAAATCTCTAAGTTTGCTACAAGCTCCAAATCATCCTCTCACCACTGTGACTCCTTATACTCCTTGAACTGGCTAGAGCTCCCCAACTATCTTTCTTACATTGAACTCTCTACTGCCCACAAACTCATCTTCAAGCCTTCATAATACCCATCCTTCTCCTCGACCCTTGCCATGCACCTTCCTGCCCGATCGCTCAGATCTAATAATCAGAACCTCCTCAAAGTGTATAAACCATTGCATACTCCTGGCCAATCTCTATTATCCTTCTCACTAGCACGGAAGTGGCACTCACTTCCTTTCCACATACAAACTACCGAGAACCTCGCCACTTTTAAGACCCTACCCTCTCTTATCTCTCTTCTACTTTGGAGTGCTCCTGCTTCCACCCCCTCCTAAACTCCTCACTCTACTCACACTGCCCTCAAGCATATCTTCTCAAAACTCTACCTAACACTAAGCCATTCGGTTCTTCTCTTTCTTCTGTCTCTTATAACTATCTACTCCCTTTTTCTCTTTAAATATTACAGACTGTTCTACTTCTCCATAAAACTAAATGCTTAGTATCTCACAATGGTTCGAACATCTATAATTATGACATTCTATACAGTCCTGTTATTTTTATGTTGTGTAAAATTGTATAATAACTGGGTTAATTTGATACTGCACTATCATGTATTACTTTTTTGTATTAAATTGCTGATATTTTTTATGTATATATTTGGAGCTTTTCTCCCTGGGCCTCCATTGAAAAAGGGCTCATTCTGACCCAATGGACTTTCCTGGTTAACAAACTACAAATAAATAAAACAAATAAATTTACAAGGTCCATAATGATGCAGTCTATGGCCTTACAGATGAGGAGTGCAAAAAGACTTTGGAATTTGGACTCATCCACACCGCATCTCTGTGCCCTGAATTTGGCACAGTCATCCCCATTGGCTGCCATGTCTGCAGAAGTCCTCCAACAGTAGCAATGGTTTGGCACCAAATTATGATCTCACTTTTTTAGGCCAGTAAGCAAACATGCACAACCATGCCAACCACATTTGTGATGGTAAGCTGAGACTTTGACAAACAAACAAGAAGGACGTTTATGAAACAGCAATGATAATGTGAAACTTGGCAATGATCTTTAGCATGTGTGAGGCTATACCTGGTCACACTTTTTCCACTGGTCAACACTGAAATGCGCAATGGTCTGGCTTTTAAGCTTTGACTTTGGAGTGATCAGTGGGATGGCTTGGCACATATTTGGTTGGGGCTTACACACTCTTAAAAGTAATTTGTATAAGGTGGGATTTAAACCTATATAAAAGCAAATGCATACATTTCTGCACTGGTGATTATTCTCCATCGCCATAGAAGAAATGTTTCTTAGCCATGGTAATTAAAGATATGCAACTTAAAGAATGACTGGTGTTATACTTTAGGTCTGTATGTGTGTAGCATTAAAGGGTCTTGATTCATGCATTCTCAACTGTGATGCAGGAATACTGTCTGAGAATATACTGGAAATTGGTAGACTTGCATGACATTAGTAATAGAGTTTGGATTTCTGATATATACCTCACAATGCATTCTGTTTTGCAGTCATAATTTGGTTATGGGAATGGCGTACATGATTATTGGTAAACTAATGTGTCCATCAGAGAAGTGCAGCTGCATTTTTAATCGCATAATCATTGTCATGCTAAACCAGTTACACAGATAATCAATGGGGCTTCATATGTCAGTCATTAATGAGTTATGATACCTACAAAATTATGTGTATGCAAGCAGTAATGATACCTTTCTGTCAATCAACCTATTATTCACAGCTATTGGTATGTAGCAGTACCTTTGTAATCAAAGTGTTGGAAGCAATGATACTGTGACACCCTTACTAAAATGTAGAGTCTGCTGGATCTGAGCCCTTACTAACATGTGCTGTGACCATGAATTCACTGTTGTTACACCCTGTGCCACACAGATAGATAGATAACAGCTGCATTTAATCTGCTTAGTGCTGTCCAGAGTGCTAACAGATGCACATTGGCGTTAAGCCTGCTTGAGCAAAGGAAGGCCCTCCAAATTATTTCTTTTACTTTTTTCCTTAAGCAGGTAAACTAGTTTGCATGCTGCTCAACAGTGTGCGAGTGCAGGTGGCATGGAACAGGAACAACTGACATCTGAATCTGAAAAAATAAGCAAGAATATGTGTGACTAATAATTTCAGAATTCCCATAACACATCATTAGCTGTGTTACATGTATAACTCATGCAAGTCTGGCAATTCTTCAAAAAATGGACAGTGCAATTTATACTGCTTAAAGCTGCACGGTGATGCCTGGCTTGCATGGACTAATGAAGGTGCAATATATTAAATGTTTCACTTTTTTTTTCTTAAGAAGTGAACACTGTTTGAGCTCAGGTAGGCAACTTGTAAATGAAAAAGGCAATAGCAAACACATATTACTTGTGTAAGCACTCATTATGACCCCCCCCTTCACTAAAGATATCTTCTGTGGGACTTGAAACCTGCTTTACTTGTGTTATCTCTTTTTTTAGCTCCCCATATTTACACGTTGTGTCACAGGGTCAGCTAACAGGTAAGATTTCATGGTGTTGACTACAGTGCAATGCTGCTAAGTGTGTTTGCACTCTGTAAGGTGACTGAAATTACATTTTCACATTTTCCTTAAGCAGTGAACTGTCTTTCCACAATGCTTGTGCTGCACATGATAAAGGCAACAAAAATTAAAAATGTAAAAAAAAAAGTAAGAAAAGGATAAACCATTAACTGGACTTGAAACATCAGACTATGGCACTTACACAACACAGTTGTACTGGGTTATCTCTCTTTGCCACAGACACAGCCTTGTAACAGCAATCAAATAATGTACATACAAACAATTCATATTTTATATCCAGTATTAAACAGTTCATAAGGTCAGGGCTGCCTTTTGGTCAACTGGTGCCCTAGGCAAAAGGGCTTCACAGTGCCCCCCACCACTTGGTACCCCTATCCTGGTCTACCTACACCATCCAGATTACTGGAAAAGTGTCCCTGCTAGAGCGGCACCCTAGGTGCCTGCCTAGTTGGCCTATGCCTAAGACCAGCTATGCATATGTTTGGACAATATCAGTTGATTATACATTTGTAGATAACATATTTAGTGCAATGAACGATCACACAATATTTATGAATATGTTTGCAAAACTGCAGCTCTGTCTTCTCCTTGTATTCTGGTCATTCTTCCCTTATTTCTGCTTTGCTATGAGGCAAGCAACCTGTAGTGCATTTCCTATGATTTTTCTTTTAGGTGTGATACAAAATATGACAATGAACAACAGTTTTCAGCAAAGGCAGCAGACAGTGCTATTATTCCAAAGAAATATACATGCGGGGTGTTTGGCTTTGTTTAAAAACTCATTGCAGTTAATTACACACTTTGCAAGTGTATCCTCACTGACATCCTTAGCTCAAGGAAGGGTGTCCTTGAATTACTGTGTTTTACTTCAGTCAGACTAATCATTCACAGTTGCAAGCCATTAGCACCTAACAGTGGTGTAGATGGTACACTATGTTTACATCTGATACATGAAGTCAAAAGTTTGCTATTCAGCAATATAAATGAGTTCACACTTTATTTGCATCTTCGGTGTGCTCAGAGGGCTGAATTTACTCTTTAGAATGGTAACCATGTATCTAGGTGATTTGAAGGTGAGTAGACTGTTTTGAGACAGAATATTGTGACTGCTATTTCTTTCAAAGAGATTTTTCTGCAAAGAAGAACATACTTTGCTAAGGTATGTTTCTTTTATTCAAGTACATTTACAATCTAACATTAGAATGCATTTATATAGGCAGTAGAAAAATAAAAGTTGATCTCTATGCACTTCTTATACTTCACTGTGGCACAAGCAGTTCTTGCTGTGCTTTACATTTGTGTGATGGGAAGCTTATGCTTACAGCAAAGTATGTTGTCACCCCAGGCCTCCACTGAAAAAAAGGCTTGTTAGCCCAGTTGGACTATCCCAGCCAACAAATGTAAAATAAATAAATAATAAATAAATTTGCTTTTGCAGTTTTACCCGGTATTGGAAACAAGTGTATTGTGTTTTTCATTCAATCCAAGGGATTTTACATGGAGCTAACAGTAGTGTTAGGCTACTCAGATGTTCCAGGGCAGCCTCCACAACATTGTTGGGCACAGGGAAAATTGACTGGCATTCTACTTTACATTATTGACTATTTAGCAATGATAGCTATCATCTGGTAATCAATGAGGGAACTGCAGTGTTGAGTATTGGAATGTTGACAGTGAGGTGTTTGTACAGAGCTTTTCATTTGTGCTGGAAGTTGGGGGGACAACCTACCATTCTGTTGTCCTAAATGAGAAGTGTGCTTTATGTTGATAATGGGTACACAGCCTGATTATTTTTTGGAAAATATACATTACTATGTGCTATTCATGGGTTTTGTTTTTCTCCATTTTATGTCACACAGAATTGTGGCACCCAAACCAGCAAATCTGACATCCCCCTATTTAGTGAGGCTAAGATTCTAAGATTGAGGTCATCATTCAGGCTCTGAGGTGACATGGCACATTCTTTTTTGAGAGAGGCTGAGGGGATATGACTGTTAAAAATACCTTTGGAACCAGGTGGTTACTGATGTTAGTGCCGTTGGTGATCAATGTCACAATTATAATCAAACTTGGCATCAGGCCACTAACATGATTTCATCTGCATGGAGGAAGACAGCTGCAGTTGCCCAAGAACAGATTACTGAAGTGAGGTCATACTGCTGAGCCACCTCTCACTCCAAATGAGGAGTTCCTGTCCACTGTCCAAAATCACAACAGCTCAGGGGAGCCTTCACACTGTGCCCCTGATAGTGGTGCTGATGTGGCTGAGAGGCCAAAAGTGTCCCAGGAACAAATTTCATGTAGGCTTACATATGACACCATTACGTGTCTTGTAGACTGAAACATAATTTGGCCGCAGTTACTTGTGAAACATGCTTATATCTGGACATTGTGATAATTCCATAGTTAGACAAGACAGTGGGGCAAAAGAGATGGTGTAGGGGATGGCTCAGACAAGTTTCATTTATAGCAATTTCTTAAGGGGCATATAGCCCAGTGTTTACTTACTGTCCCTGTGTTATTCCCATTGAGATGTTTGATAACCATCCTTTCATGGCTTCATCTGTTTTGAGGTCCAGCCTCTCTGCAAGATAATGACACATCTGCATATGGTAAGCAAATCTTTATTTTCTTACTACTAACCATATTTTAAATATATATTTGTATGTATGAGGAGGATATAATGACTGTCTGTATTCTTTTACCATCTGCAGTTGTGTGACCATTGTTGCTTTCTTGCCAGATATTTTGGTTAATATTTAGGGAAGTAGTAATCTCATTCCTTATCACAAGTGGCTCCTGATAGTGGAAGTGTAGGACTCCTATGTCTTGATGTGAGAGTATCAGTTGGTTCTGATGACAATGGTGACCAAACAGAGGCACAGTCAGAAGGTGCAGAGATTCATTCTTACACTGAGGTTGTGACCAACACATCCCCTGGATTTCTTTTGGACACAGTCAGTATGCCTACTTATACCTATTCCACTGAGCCCTTAGATATTAGACAGAATGAGGGTGACACAGTTGATGAGGGTAGCGTGGTTACACCAGTTTCAGTATCAGATGTAGCAAAAGTGTTGGTGAGGTGCCAAAGAGGAGAGTTGGTAGGGGTGCTCAGAGGAGCCTGGTTGTCTGCACTTCGCCTGATGCTGGTGTGCTATTACATGCCATTAGACATATGTATATGGCCCTCATAGAAGCACAGGTAAATTTCACTAGGGAATTAGAAGACATGCTTAGGGTACTAGATATGGCACAATCTGGTGCATGTGACTCCACTATTTGATTGATTCAATGGATTGGACAGTGTCTGTGAAATTAAGTCTGCTGGGGGGGCAGCATCCACATGACTGTAGGGCCCCAACATCCTCTAGTGTTAGCCAATGTGGCTGTGTCCAATCCCGTTCTGACAATGGCACTACTTCCACTGCTGTATCAGTGGTTGAGGTGTCCACATCCAGATGTGGTAGGTCATGGGTCATAGACCTGGGCATAGTAGTGAGGAGAGCTCGTCCGGCAGACATCAGTCATGTTCGGGTAGCACCACCACATCTGACCATGGCTCATAGGTTCATAGGTTCATAGGCTAGTACTAGGCTAAATGCCCTTATGGGCCATTTTAAGCCTAGCCAATTACCCCATGTCAGAATCAAACCCTGCACCTTGGGTTTCTAAGGTAAGCACGTTAACCATTATGCCAGCCTCCCACTGGAAGCTCCTGGCAGAGACAGTTCTTACAGTCAGGGGCAACAACATTGAACTGATACCTCTACCATGCATGGCTCCACACCTGTCTGACATGCCAGGATGTAGTACTAGCACAGAGCTTGGCTGTGTTGATGCAGACACTCACATACACATTTCACATAGAGTGCCTATACAGACTCCCACACATACCAGCAACATAAGGCATTCTTGAGGTTTGCAATTTATCCTGTATCAGTGGCCCTTTGAAGATGTTCTTCGTGTTTCACTGTTGCACTCATCACATTTGGGTTATCTGCTTGCAGTAGCCCTCAGTCAGCCTGATTATCAAAGTCTTAGGTCCTGCGTTGGTTGCTGTCTCATCTTCCATGACGTCAGGTAGTCAGGGGTATAAAGCATGCAGTCGATGCCATTACATCAGTCTTTCTTACCGTGCAGTGCCCGAAGCAGAAGCAGTTTGCAAGTGCCGGTCGTCCGACTCCTGAAATTTTCATTTTTGAGTTTCAGATCCGAAGTCTTCAACTAAGCTAAGTACCCCGTTGGGGATTCTTTTTCTTGCTCTAAACCGATGTCAGTAAAAGTTAACAATTGTATTTCTTGGGGAAAGCAAATACCTCATAGAGATTTTCATTCGTACTGCATTCTTTGCTTAGGCCCAGACCACGACATACCTCGCTGTTGGTTTTGTGCCTTATTCAAACCTCATACTATTCATCGTTGGTTCATTTATGCATCTAATTATTTTGGTACTCGCTTCAATTATCCAGAAATGGCTTCGGTAAGCCACCCGACTACCGACATTCTGAAAAAATGCAAAGATAAACAGAGACAGACTGCATAGGTCCAAAGCTACTGACGACACTTCTCCTAAGCTAGTCGCCAGTTCGCTGGTACTCAGTGAGGCGCTTTTGCAGCTCCTGATACCTGCTACTTCAGATTCGCAGGCCTCTACTGAGACCCATTCTGAGTCCAGTATGCCATGAGATGCTTCTTTGACTGTGGAACCTGCAGATGGCTCTACCTTGGATGGGTCTGGAGCCACTGTGCAGGCACTGGCTTCTGAGGGTGTATTCAGGCCTACTGACTTGCATAGTAAACCAATGCCATCTTCTTCTTCAAGGCTTAAAACTCGATCCATGCCTAGAAAACTGATGCCCAGACTGCATGGTCAGGCCCCTATGCCTAAAAAACAAATGATTAGAATGGCTGAAGACCTTATTACTCTAATCAGGGAAAGCCACTCTTCTCCCTCTAAAAGACTTAGAACTGATTTTCCTTCTGATTCTTCTGATCAGGATTCTGAAATTTCTGTTTTCTCTGATGACCAGGATTTGCCCTTATCTACCTATGAGGATTCTGATGCAGAGGACTCCATTCCCTCTGCTTCCCCTCCAGAGGATTTCTCTTTTGGGGAAACCTTGCATACTCTTATGGAGCATTTCCACTGGGAAAGCCAGGATTACTCTGATTCCAAAAAGAGACTTAGGGAATTCTTACTCCTACCTCAAGACAGACCTTTAGCTATCCTCCTGCACTGGACATTGTAGATGATGCCTTCTCGATACCTGATAGGTATTACAGGGTACCTGACTCTCACAAGTTCCTCTCTAAAAATCCTACTGCAGATCCTGAGACCATTTCATAGGAACCCAAGGGCATTAAGGCTAATACTGCCAAAAATCCTACCCCCTCTGATAGAGATTCCAGGGCATTGGATAGATGGGGTAAGAAGGTATACACTTCTGCAACCTTGGCCATTAGAGCCTTAAACTGCCAGTTTCATATGTTAAAGTATCAGCAGCATATTATTGGATTGCTTAAACAGAAAATGATGTTGATTCCTGACTGTGCTGAAAATAAAGATTTACAGGATTTAAAGCATTCTGTTGAACAAGTTGGAAAACATACTTTGCAATGTGGTTTTGATTCATTAGATGCATTTTGCAGGGCTGCTGTCACTGTGTCTGTACTTAGAAGGCCTGCTTGGCTTAAGGAGCAATCTTTGCCAGATCATGTTAAAGCTAAATTTCTGGATGCTCCCTTAAACCAAGACCACCTGTTTGGCAACAAAGCAGAAGTAGTACTTAAAAAGATGGAGGAAAAAGCTAAATCTATGCAGTTAAAGATTTCCTGCAGGTACAGCCTCCCAGATTTAGTAGGCATTGGCCCTCTAAGAATTGATCCTTTCCTGCCTCTTCCTCTTTCTTTCTCTCAGACCAAACCCAGAACCAGCAGAACACCCAGGCTTCAGTCCCAAGGTACTCACAGGCCTAAGCAGTGGGGGGCTCTCACTTCCAAAACAGGGAGTAGTAAGACTCCCCCCTATGGTAAACTGTCTCAATGACTTAACTCTAAATCTTCCAAGCCCTGCTCAACTGCCTGCTCCCTTAGGAGGAAAGCTCGCCCTGCATTCAAAACATTGGGAACTCATTACCCAGGACAAATGGGTTTTAAATATAGTTTACCAAGGTTACAGATTTCACTTCTACTCCTTAACAACCCCAAATGGTTGGCCAGATCTACCCACAAATCAGTGGGCAGAGGCTCAAAAGCAAGTTCTCTCTCTTTTAAGCATCAGGACTATTCAGCCTGTCCCAGAAGAAGAATGGGGGCAAGGTTTCTACTCAAGACTTTTACTGGTACCCAGAAAAGACAATTCCTGGCATCCTATCCTGGACCTGTCTATCCTAAACAAATTTTTGGTGATCCCAAAATTCAAGATGCTAACTCTTCATCAGCTGCTTCCTATGCTAGGCAAAGATGCCTGGTTGGCAACACTGGATTTAAAGGAAGCCTACCTGCACATCCCAATAAGGAAATCTTGCAGAAGATACCTATGCTTCAGAGCAGGCTACATACACTATCAGTTATCTGCACTGCCCTTTGGCTTATCTACTGCGCCCAGGGTATTCAAAAAGTGCCTAGCTCCAGTCATTGCATTTTGCAGGCAAATAAATATTCAAATATACCCATACCTGGACGATTGTCTAATTCAGGCAGAAAGGCAGGACATACTATTAAATCATTTGGCATTTGTAAATAAATTGCTAATGTCTCTGGGGTACAGTATAAACGAAAAGAAATTACATCTTGTACCCTGCCAACAAATTGTATTCCTGGGAGCAAGCTTGAATACAACGTCCCAGATGGCCTATCTCATGCCAGAGAAACAAGTTCATTTGACAGTCTACTTCAAACTACTGGCCACAAAGACCCATCTATCTGCAAGGAAAATACTGCAAGCCCTGGAGTTCATGGCCTCTTGCATTCTACTAATTCCATATGCAAGACTGCATATGAGGAAACTACAGTGGTATCTATAAAGTCTATGGTGTCATCATTCTCAGGATCTAGAATCTATGATTCCTATCATACCATGTCTACAGATAGAGTTCCTTTGGTGAGCAGAGGCCTGCCACCAAAACAAGAGAATGCCATTCACTCTACCCCTGCCATCCAAACCCTAAGAACAGACACATCAGATTATGCATGGGGGCTCACTTGGCAGGGCAGTGCATTCAAGACAAATGGAACCCAAATCAAATGCATCTGCATATCAATCAAAAAGAAATATTAGCTGTACAGAATGCTCTGACAGCCTTCAAGGACAACATTCTTCCAGGACAATTATTGGTAAAGACGGACAACACCACTGTTATGTGGTACATAAACAAGTAGGGGATAACCCACTCATACCCTCTCTGCAGACTAGCCATGGCTCTGTGGAACACAGCCTTGAGCTATCAAGTGCACCTACAGGCTCAGTTCCTGCCAGGAAAACTAAATACACTGGCAGATGACCTAAGCAGAAATCTCATGGACCCACACAAGTGGAAACTGGAACCAAAGATATTCAACATGCTGAGAAACAAATGGGGGAGCCCAGAGATAGACCTGTTTGCCTCCCCCAAGAACTACCAATTGGACAAATTCTGCACAAGGACTCCCCGCAAACAAGCTTGGAAAGTGGATGCCCTGTCCTTCACCTGGAACAACCTATCAGTTTATGCCTTTCCCCCTCTGCTTCTCCTCTCCAAGGTACTACTAAAGATCAAACAGGACAAACCAAGGACAACACTGATTGCACCAGACTGACCACGCCAACACTGGTACCCCCTCTTGCGCAGTGCATCACTGCTGCCACCATGGCACCTGCCTCAGACCCCTGCCCTGCTGTCCAAGCAGATGGGCCAGATTCTGCACGCACAGCTTCAAATCCTGAACCTGGCAGCCTGGCTAATTACCTGATCTCTCCGTTACCATCCCTCAGTAAGCATGTGATGGATGTCATTCTGGAGGCAAGGAGGCCTAGTACTAGAAAATCCTATGCTGAAAAATGGAAAAGATTCTGTTCCTGGGGCCAAACTCAGGGGATGGGCACAGGAGCGTCCAATTTACCCCATATTCTTCAATACTTAACTGAGATGCTTCACAAGGGCCTTTCCTTTTCCTCCATCAAAATTCATGCCACAGCCATTTCAGCTCATTACAATACAGAACCACCCTTCTTCTCTCATCCACTGCTGAAGCAATTCCTCAGAGAGGTAAAAAACTTAAGACCACCCAGGAGAGCCCCTACTCCAGCCTGGGACCTTAACTTTGTATTGGAAAACCTCACTCCACCTCCCTTTGAGACAGCTGCAAATGCAGAGTTTAAATTCTTTTCTTGGGAAACAACCTTCCTTCTAGCCATCACTTCAGCATGAAGGGTGCTTGAATTACAGGCCCCCGTGGCAGTGGAGCCTTTTATCATCTTTCATGCTGACAGGGTGTCCCTTAGCACCAATCCCTCCTTTATGCCCAAGGTGGTATCCAGTGTGGCTCTTAATCAGTCCATTCATTTGCCAACCTTCTTTTCTAATTCACAGAACAAAGGAGAATGAATACTGCACTCCTTGGACATGCACAGACAACTTAGATTTTATTTGGACAGGAATAAGCCTCTCAGGAAATCTGAACAATTGCTGGTTACATTTGCTCCAGGGGCAGAGGGGAAGGCCATTTCAAAGCAAACCATTTTTAAATGGATAGGCCATTGCATTAATTTCTGCTATAGGCACCATGGGAAACCTACTCCACAGGGGATAAGACCACATTCAACCAGGGCTGCATCTACCTCTACAGCCTTTCTCAGAGGTGTCCCTACAAGGGACATCCTAGAAGCTGCTACCTGGAGTTTTGTACATACCTTCACCAAGTATTACCACTTGCCAATTTTTTCTAAATCCAGAGCTGGCTTTGCCACTGCAGTCTTGCAGGGCCTTATAGCTAGTCCTAATGCTATCTAATTACTTCCTCCCATCCTTAGCTTTGGGAATCTACCCAAAAGTGATGACTGCAACAGTGAAACACGAAGAACATAATACAGTTGTGTTCACTTACCATTCATGTAGAATGTTCGAGTGTATTCACCGTTGCAGTCCTGGTTACCCTCCCTCCAGCCACCTGACTTCTATTGCCTATACCTCTATTCTTGTTTACTATGTTTAAATCTTTTTGGTGTATTTGCTTTTTTGTTGGGGATGTAACCTTGTATGTAATTGCTTCCCATTATGAGGGCACCTGACATCTAGGGCAAGAAAAACTGATGTAATGGCATCGGCTGCATGCTTTATACCCCTGACTACCTGACGTCATGGAAGATGAGACAGCAACTGACGCAGGACCCAAGACTTTGATAATCAGGCTGGCTGAGGGCTACTGCAAGCAGATAACCCAAATGTGATGACTGCAACAGTGAATACACTCGAACATCTACATTTATGGTAAGTGCACACAACTGTACTTTATCTATATCCCTGCCTGCCTGTATTTCTTACTTGCACACACTCACTACTTTGGAATCAGCCTCAACCTCCTGTACCCCCCACACCCACCCTGTGTAACTGATGATAACTGTGGCTTCACATTGTTACTATCATTTGGATATGGGGTTACATATGTATATGTCTGATGCAAAAGATGGACATCTAAGTGAGTGCTTAGGTTTAGTATTTGTAATGTATTTTGGATATTTCTCTGAATTATGACAGCATTTCAGTGTTGTGAGTCCTGCCTTGAAATCATTGATATGACAGTCATGCTTATTGTTCCACTTGTGAGCATGTAGGTATAAGTAGACTTTGGACTCCTAACTAAGCACTCCTACTCCTACTCCAGTATACTCTCATACTTATTCTAATTTCTCAAAATAACTACAACTAACAGACTTTAAGTGACTGTAAGCATATAAATATTGATTAAAAAAAAAAATCTGCCATCAAGTTCTCTGCAACTCTCAAATGTATTAACCCTACTTGTTTTTACAAACTATATTGTATGTATTTTTACTTT
>NC_056732.1:1892342651-1892435151 GCF_019279795.1 Protopterus annectens | reverse complement strand
ATGACCTATATCACAGTCTGTACACAGGCCAAGGTACGTATTCACAATACACATACTGTCGACAATCACCATTAAGTACACAGACCCCACTACTGTACACACAACCGCAGAATGCCCAGGTTATGTCCTCAGAAATAACAGCTACTGTACCTAACATGTCTAGCCTTCTGATATCTGACTGGCTTGTTATCAGGTATGATGTCAATAAATAATGGTGTACAGAACATATGCACCTCTTACTGCATGACATATGTACAAAAGATGACAGAGTTGTGGATGGAGGCACAAACACAGGACCAATATTGACATGTTGCTGAGATAAACGCATAC
This sequence comes from Protopterus annectens, assembly GCF_019279795.1. Taxonomy (NCBI): domain Eukaryota; kingdom Metazoa; phylum Chordata; order Ceratodontiformes; family Protopteridae; genus Protopterus; species Protopterus annectens. The sequence continues at coordinate 1,892,434,821 of NC_056732.1, read as the reverse complement.
ATTTACTGTTGTAACAGGGTTTGTTGTGACATATGTCTTCTGAGGGATATGAAGTCAGTAACTCTCATGGCTGTCACCATGTACTGACTGCAATCCTCAGGCTATGCTTCTGCAGTTCTAAGATAGGTGATCTGTGAGTAACACAAGGCACCTAAGACTCCAAATACTGCCCAGTCTGCAGATAACCCTACAGATGGGAGTTTCCTCAAACACATAACACTGTCATGACAGGTATTAAATCATGTAGACCAGCCATATCCACACAAACCCTGTTAAACCAACATTACTCCAAATGCAGAAGAGCAACACTTACACTCTGTAGTCATGTCTGGTACATCCTCCTCCTCTGAGCAACACTTACATTCTGTAGTCATGTCTGGTACATCCTTCTTCTGTGAGCAACACTTACATTCTGTAGTCATGTCTGGCACATCCCCCTCCTGTTTGTTGGCCTGTCTCCACAGTGTATGTTGTTAGAGGTATATCCCAATACCATCTGTGATGCTATTTGCCAAACACTGACATGAGGTCCTGCTCACAGTGAATGAAAAGGACCAACACCCTTATGATGTTCCTAGGTGTAGGAGTATGTTTCCATGCAATTGGCTATGGGAATGTTACCACAGCTGTAACATATGCAATCAGCTAGTGGGGGACTGCAATTTGTGCAGAGGCCATCAGCTGATCATGAGCATCACTTACAAAACACAAGCTGCTGCCTAAGCAAAGCAGGTGTACTTCTCCACATCCACCAGAGAGGGGAATAAGAGGGGAATAAGAGAGACAGACAGAGACAAAGTAAGACAGGGAGGGGGTGGGAGAGTAAAACTGCTCGACAGTGGAACAGGAAACTAATTTTCCTGTGTGGTAAAAGCCATGGTACTTTTTTGGCTGGGCTTGTAAAGGCCCCAGGGCCGATAGCCTAGTACCTACCTATGAACTTATGAACCTATGAACCATCCAGTCATCTGGATTACTATTGTGGGTGGCCAGTGCTGTGCAATGCTTTCCATGTATGTGTTCTATAGTCCATGACATGGACGGTGTCTGGGATGTGCACATGTCCCACATGCATGTTCTTTGACATGTAGAAGTGTACCTGAGGTGTCTGGGGCATGCTGTGTACACAGACCGTTATCATCAGATGTGCCATTCCGGGCCTGATGTGGTGGGAACTGGCAATGGACACCAGGTTGACCCTACACCTACATTGACAGCATGATACAGGTGTTCCCTGGTGTCAGTGGCATCTGTCTATACAGGGCATGTGTTTAAGGCATGGTATGTCCTTTGTGGGTTACATTTGATGGTACTACAGTTGTTGCAGGCATCCAGTGGGGAACATAGTGAAGGAGCACTGTATGCAATTATGTGCCTATTGTAGTGATGGGACAGGGTGCCATGCCCTCTGTAGTCCACTGCAATCACACCATGGTTAGTATCTGTGGGCAATATGCAGGGAACTACCAACAAAGTGGTTGTTGCCTAGTTGAATGTGTTTGTGTATGAGACATGGGTTGAGAGTGGGTAATACAAGGGTTGCCTAAATTGTTTGCCTGGCCTTGATGTCACATGTAGGGGTATGGATTGTCAACCCAGCCTCTCTGCTGTTTGACATATGTTATCTTTGTAAGGTGGACATTGTGACATATAATAGGCCCACCATATAAGAAACTTGCCAAACATACTCCATAATGAGTCCAGTTGTACCATATTCACAGCCACATCCACACAGGATACAAATGGCAAACACAGGTGCACACATACACACACACACACACACACACACACACACACACACACACACACACACACACACACACACACACACACACACACACACACCAACTCTCACAGGTGCTATGTCTGGGATTGAAACTCCTACCTAACTAGTACATCACACTAACACAGTTATAGTATGTGCCACAGTGATTAGTTGGGTTACTCTTTTCCCAAAGGTGTATTTCAAAGTGAATGACATCCACAGGCTTTCCAAAGAAGGACAGTGGAGGTAGTAGTGACTGTGAATGACCTCAACAGCATTGTTCCTTACACAGACAAACAAACTTGCCATGTCTGTGAATAGAACTCCTACCTAACTAGTTTATTACACTACATCATTACACAGTTATAGGATGCAAGACAGAGACTACTGGGCTACTCTTTCCCCAAAGGTGTATTTCAAAGTGAATGACATCAGCAGGCTTGCCAGATGTGGGCACTGGAGGTTGTAGTGACTGTTAATGGCCTCAAAAAAAATGCACCCTACACAGACAAACAAGCACACACACAAACATCCACACTTGCCATGTCTGGGAATAGAACTCCTACCTAACTAGTTTCTCACACTGCCACATTACACAGTTATAGGACACACCATGGAGATTACTGAGCTAGTCTTTCCCCAAAGACGTATTTCAAAGTGAATGACATCAGCAGGCTTGCCAAAGATGGGCACTGGAGGTTGTAATGACTGTGAATGGCCTCAAAAGCATTGCTCCCTACACAGACAAACAAACACAAAAATATCCACACTTGCCAGGTCAGAGACTAGAACTCCTACCTAACTAGTTTATCATGCTACAGCATTATGCAGTTATAGGACACGTCACAGAGATCACTGGGCTAATCCTTCCCCAAAGGTGTATTTCAAAGTGAATGACATCAGCAGGCATGCCAACGTAGGGCATTTCAAATTGTAGTGAGTGTGACTGGCCTAAAAAGGATTGATCCCTACACATACAAACACACACACACACAACTGCCATGCCTGGGTTTAGAACTCCTACCTAACTAGTACATCACACTACAGCATTATGCTGTTATAGGACACACCACAGAGATCACTGTGCTACTATTTCCCCAAAGATGTATTTCAAGGTGAAGACATCAGCAGGCTTGCCATAGTAGGGCAATGGGGAGTGCAGTGTGTGTGCATGGGCCATAACCCATTCATCTAAAGGCTGACACCCAACACACAGGCACACACAGGTTTATATTCCACATGTATGTGTATACAACTGCTAGATGACTACTGACTTGTACAGTCATGTTACACAGTTAGCACAAGCACCACAGACACTATAGTGCTGAGGGATACCAGAGGCAAATGTCTACGGTGATTGACATTTGGACATCATGTGGTTTTAGCCAATTGGATGTGAGCTGGGTGAGACAAGCCTCATGCTGGGAGGCTCTTTGTCGCTGTCACTCTCTTCCACACATCTATGTATGTGTACTTTTGGACTAGTATAGTGTGTTGTCCTTGGATATATGTGTGTATTCCTATCCAATGTGTGTGCAAAGCATGACTGTTGTGCACTGAGGAATGTATACACTAACATCTGCGACTGTCAGATATGTATGGTCCACTGTTGTTGCCAGACATGGACTTCATTTCTGTAAGTGTGTGAGCATGCCCAGTATGACCTTTCTGTACTTTGTTGTCTGACATGGCCTTCATTTCTCTATGTGTGGGAGCATGCCCAGTATGACCTTCTGTACTGAATGTGTGAATCCATTCCAGGTAGACTGTACTCCAGTGCAGGCTTTTGTGTTATATATCTACAGCTAGCAAACTGTTGAATATCTGTAGGTTGGTTGACAATATGGGGTCAAAATGGGCAAGGATAGTGTGTTACTGTAGGTAATTGTGTCTGTGCTGCTTCTGCTACATGGTCCTGGTGTTAGCAGAGATATTCAGACATGTGTACTGTTATACACTGTGTTGTTTTATGTCATCAACTACTGTCAGGTATACATATTTGCTTGCAGTGATGTCCTGGGGAACCCAGGGTGAATGCAGCTGTGTCCGGTATTGTGGTCAGCAGCCTACATATTCTTGCACAATCATGCCATTCTGAAGGTGGTGCTGCAGGCACTTGCTGCTGGGTCTGTGTAAATGGTTCAGCACCTTGGTACAGTGGTGGCAGAGGATCTCATGCTTGTACATCCATCAACGTGGCAGTATGGCTATATCCTGCTGTGGCCATACCTCACAGCTGTACAGATTCACACAGGTTGCCCAGAGGCAGGGGTCATACTTCTGGACATTACCCCTTCAACTTGTTGTTTACGAGCAGGTTTGTAGCCTCCCATTCCTGTGTTTGCAGCCAGATATAGTATGTGCACACGGCTGAGTTTCAGACTTCACACATTCCAGGCCACCCATGCTACCATCCTCCCCTCTATTATTCTATCCTTTTCCATACATTATGCAAACATTATCTGATATGTTTCCTATAGTTATCACCTCATCCCAGCAGTAATTTGGTGTTGGTCCACAGTTCATGCAGTAAGACATGGTGGACATTTTATTGTGATTTGTCCACATGACCTTGCATTTGGGTTCTGTGGATTGTGTTATGTTGTTATTTGGGTGTCTATGACATAACATACATTGGCAGAAGAGGTGAGACACAGGCCTTTGGCAGAAGACTGTAGGCCATTTGGTAGTGATACAGGACAGCTGTAGCAGGCTGTTGAACTCTGTCACTCCTACATTCCCAGACTGCAATACACTATATTCCCCTTGGGTGACAGGGTAGGTGTGCAAGGTGTTCATGCCAATACTTTCTGTCAGTATTGATCCAGTGGTGTGGATGCTGGCAGGGTGCTGCTTACAGCTAGGGACTCACCTGCATAGGACACCTGCTCTGCATGCTACATTCTTTTGCTATTGCCATACACAGGTGGGGGTCATATTGTACTCATTCCCAACAGCAGGGATAAGACCGGAGAGGTACATGTGGGTGGTGTTTGTGTGAGCTGTGTGCATGTGTCATATGGACACTACTTGCATCTGACTCACAGATATACATGGGGCATTCCACTTATGCTGGCTTGTGCAGGGACATCAGCTGTTTCTCAATACTTCATTCCTATGACCTTTGTGGTGTGCCAGTGTTTGGCCAGGCAACATCGGTATTCCCTACTACAAGCCCAAATAATGTGCTGCATACCTATATGTACAATTCAAAAGGTGTGTCCATTTGAGAGTTAGATATTATACACTGTTTATCTGAGGTACTTCCCCCTGTGTACTGCTTGTATATCTGGGCTGACATTCATGCCATGTCCATCTTTCAGATGGTGACTAATATTACTTCCAAAAATTTACTATGGCTTACAGCTGGAATGTGTTTTGCTGGGCAGTTGTGTTTGGCACTGCAGTTGTGAGAACTTGGCCCTGTCACTGGCAGCACTGGGCAATGGCAACCAGGACAAACCTCACCATGCAAACATACCGACCACTCTCACACAACATACAACACACACCAACCTAACACACACCGACCTGTATATTGTACACTTGCTACAATCTATCCTGCTACCTTGGCTGGCTCAGGTGATCTGTGCTCCACTATTATACCTATACATACTTGTTACTTACATTTCTACATAGGATTGGGGGGCACACCTGACTGTTACTACATGTCTACATAGTATTAGGGGGGCACATCTGACTGTTACTACATTTCTACATAGGATTGGGGGCAAACATGACTGTTACTACATGTCTACGTAGGATTGTGGGGGAGCACACCTGACTGTTACTACATTTCTACATAGCATTGGGGGGGCACACCTGATCATTACTACATTTCTACATAGCACTGGGGGGCACACCTAACTGTTACTACATTTCTACATAGGATTGGGGGGGCACACCTGATTGTTACTACATTTCTACATAGCACTGGGGGGCACACCTCACTGTTACTACATTTCTACATAGGAATGGGGGTGCACACCTGACACTTGTACACATTTTCTAGGACTGTACTGGTATTTCATGTACTCCATTTCACTCTGTATTCTAACCTGTCATGCTGACTAGAGGCATATCAGTGTACTACAGGTCTTAGGTTTGATTGAGCTACATTTCAGTTTCTGAATTCTTACCCTTCATAACTAACATCTCACTGCCCTGTCCTGTTGTAGTCTGTCTGTGTAGGTCTGGGGGGGGGGTTCCCATAGCCATCAATCAGAGGTCTTAGCACAGCCTTTGTTTGTGTTTGTCTACATCTGTCCTGTTGCCTGAGACTGTTACTGGGTATGTGAGCCTCCATGGCTGGCATGTGTCTGTCCTAAGGACACACATGTAGCCCAGCACATTTCCTGCAGTGAGTTTTGTCACCTTGTCTAGTACTGGCTACTATGGTGACACCAGTATTTGTTACAGATCTCATGCTGCCACTATAGGTGTCTATTATCTGCTGGCATCCCATTCAACCACCCGATTCCCTTGCATGCTCACATCCATACCACAGATACAAGTAACAACACATACTACTCCATTCAGCAATTGGTAAGGAGACTGACTTACCTTGTGGCTGTGCCAGTATTGAGGATGGTGCTGGAGGGCTGACTATGTCAGATGCACATAATACACTCCCTATATATGGTTAAGCACAATTAGTGTCATGTTTGGCATCCCTTTTACTGTATGTGTGAGTCAGAGAGAGGTGTCATTCCCTGGGTTCCTACCAGGTCAGTGTATGTGCTATGCTTTGCCTCTTTGCCAAGGCCTGGGCATACTAGGCATGCCTCCTTCTGCCTACAGGAGCAGGCTCTGGCTGTTCCTCCTCTGAATCACTCTGTGCCTGTGCAGGCCTTGGCAATGGTGGGGGGCTGTGTGGCCCTGCCCTGTGCTGTTCCTGCTGCAGCTCTTTCTGCAGGATTATATTGTGTAGCATGGCACATACAATGACAATTTGGGTACATGTAGCTGGTGAGTACTGCAAGGCTCCACTGGATGTGTCCAGGCACCGGAACCGTGACTTGAGCATCCCAAACACATGCTCTATTATGATTCTGGTCTGTGCATGTGCCTCATTATGGAGTTCTTGTTCAGGTGTGTGTCTATTTCTGATGGGTGTCATCAGCCATGGCTCCAGTGTGTAACCAGCATCCCCCACTACAGCTGCATCAGATGCCAGATGTGGGAGTCGTGATAGCTTCCAGGGTAGCCAGCACACACATTCATTATAATGCCCTGGCCATCACACACTACCTGGAAGTTGATGGAGGGTAAGCCCTTGCAGTTGATGTAAACACCCTGCTCACCAGGTGGTGCTTTGGTACATGTGCATGCAGTCTATAGGACCCACTACCTCAGGGTATTCTGCTATTTGGTGGAAGAGATGCATATTGCTGGACAATGCCTCACGGGAGTTGGGGAAATATATGTGTCACCGGCATGTGCTGACATATCATCCAGGAACTGGTGGAGTACCCTGGATGCTGATGACTATGAGATCCCCATGATGCTCCCAGTTGGCCTTTGGAAGGCACCTGTAGTTAGTATCCTTAGGCCTACACATACCTTGATATCCACTGGGATGGGTTCTCCTCTGTTAGTTCTGTGTGTGAGGTGTGGCCGGCACAGCTCAACAATTTGCTGTAGGAGGTCCCTGTCCACCCTATAGCATTCCACTATCCCCAGCTCATTTAGCTCCTGGTAGGTTACCCTGGGTCTGTACACTCTTCCCCTCCTCCTCACTGTGGGTTGGTCAACAGCATTCTCATCCTCACCACCCTCAGCCTCTTCTACATGTTAATGTATGATAGCTGCTGCAGCCCCTATCATTTTGTTGCTTTTGTTTGTTAAAATTTCCCCGCTTGTGTACACTAGTGGTGTAGAGTTTGTGGGAAAAAACAGAGGGAAAGGTGTTTGTATAGTTTATAGTGGTGTGCTGGACTGGGCTGGGCTGCTGCCTGTGTAATTGGCTGATTCTGATACATTTCACCTGCCAGCTATGCTAGCTCTCCTAGATTACCTTCATACTACAGTTTTCCCTTCCCATTGCCTTCCTGTTTAAGCCCAGGGGTGAGCCGTGCAAACACAGTGCTCAGATGTGCATGGGCCTGCTATTTCCTAGTTTACTTTTTTTCCCTTTAAAACCCGGTGCGCGGTGCACACACCCGCTTAGGCAATGTAAAGAGTGCTAGGCAGCCTCAGACACACCCCCTTGCTCAGCTCTGCTAAGCTATGGACACACCTGAGCCACAGAGCTCCAGTATGCTTACAGTATGCCTGACACACACCCCTATGATGTCAGCTAACTCCTAGGCTTGCACCATGCTATTCCTGCACTTTTGGGTGCTGACTAGCATTGAGAGCAAACTGGGATTCAGTATCATTCCCCTCATTTGCATATGATTGCCTGCTAATGCATAGTTACATGTCCCACACTGAGCCCTACCCCTTAGCAATCACTATTCACTGGATATGCTGTGTTCTGCCTGCCATTGAGTATAATGGCGAAATAGTGATTTTGGATACAATGCTTATTTCAGTTTTTTTTATTTTCGGCCCGATCCCATTTGCCCACCACTGCTCTATGCTTAAACAGCCAAAATTTGCTAAAAAAAATAAAAGTTTTTTTTTTTTTTTGCAAACTGTTTCGCATGCCAATTGCTATATATGTGGCCATTGGCATGCTTTACACATAATATACACCCTTTATTTGGAGCTGTCATGGCTCTGTTCTGTAGTTTGCAAAAATGTACTCAGTTACTAACATTTCTGCACACTACACTAGTCCTGCACAGCCAGCTGACAGCTTCCTGGATCACAAATTCACCTCATTTTCATGGTTTTCACCTGCAAATGGAGTAATTTGCATACAGGAGCTGCGTCCATGCAGGAATAGTGCAGGAGCACTCGTGCACATCCCGGGAGCTTATTCCTGGATCGCACGGCAGCCATATATCCTTCAGCAGCTCCTGCACTATTCCTGCACGCCGTCCAGAGCTTGCTGAATCCGGGGGTATGCATTGGAATTATTTGTTAAAAGAGAAGAAAGCATACAACAAATTTATAAAAGTGAAAAAGTGTAACAAACAGTAGACCACAAGGAAGGAAAGATGGAATCCACACTATATGTATATTTAGCACTTTCGTTTTTTAATAAAAACTTCTTCAGAATAACAAACAAACAACAAACAACACAAGACTGACCCATTTTATTTCCCACAATCACCATATTCATTAATTAATGACATCATAATTGATAAATTAATTAATTAACCCTTTCATACATTAAATACATATTTTTTATATCATAAAATGACTAAAATGATCATGTACTTTATCAAAACTAACTTACAAAATTCCTAAAATCCATATATATAAAAAATGTATGTATATGACAATATATAGTGTGAAAAACATTTTTTCTTAGTTTTCCTTGGCAAGGATGGTTTCCAACCACCAAGAGTTTTTAGACCAAATACACACTTTAAAATGAATGTTGACAAGCAGAGGGTATCCATTAGGGTTTGTCAACAGTATTTTGAAAGAGGTAGTAACCAAGAGGAAACAAGGAATATTTGTCCCTTTATTAGGAAAAGGGTCTGATATTCCTTTTGAAGGGGAACACAGAACGGAAAATAAAACATTTAATAGAGCTGCTATTTTTAAATATAACCAGCAGTTTACAAATATCAGTAGTATAATACAACATAATTGGAATTTATTTAGTACTAACAAGGAATATTTGGACATTGTAGGAACAAGTCCTAATATAGTTTATAAAAAGGACACGACTATCAAAAACATGTTAGAAAGAGCACAAGAAGGTTGCCCAGGGACTAGGGGTATGTATAAATGTGGGTTTTGCTCACAATGCAAGCACATTTTGGAAGGAATGGAATTACATATTCCTAATTATGGGAAATACATCTACAAAAAGAAATATACTTGTAGTAGTAAGGCTGTTGTATATATAGGGATGTGCACTGAGTGCCCGTGTTTTTAAATAGGTAAGACAGTCAATGCCCTCAGGAGTAGAATGTACCAACATTTCTACGATATCAACAAGGAGGATATGAAAAATGTACTGTCTAGTCATATTAAGAATAATGTAGGACATAATTTTAGATTTTCAGTGCTTGAACAAGTTATATTGGGGGACAGAGGGGGTCCCCTGAATGACTATTTAGAAAATAGGGAACTTAGATGGCAGCTAAAAACTAATGCAGTACAATTCCTAGGGTTAAATACTAGCATTTATATCAGCTCTGTCCTTAGACTAAAAATGGAAGGTTATTTATAAAAAATTGTCACATAAAAGAAAACTAAGAAAAAATGTTTTTCACACTATATATTGCCATATACATACATTTTTTATATATATAGATTTTAGGAATTTTGTAAGTTAGTTTGGATAAAGTACATGATCATTTTAGTCATTTTATGATATAAAAAATATGTATTTAATGTATGAAAGGGTTAATTAATTAATTTATCAATTATGATGTCATTAATTAATGAATATGGTGGTTGTGGGATATAAAATGGGTCAGTCTTGTGTTGTTTGTTGTTTGTTTGTTATTCTGAAGAAGTTTTTATTAAAAAACGAAAGCGTTAAATATAGTGTGGATTCGGTCTATCCTTTCTTGTGGTCTACTGTTTGTTACAGGTTTTTGTTTTTTCGGACTTTTGTTGTTTAAAAGTGAAAAAGTAAATAAAGAAGACAATGAATATTTTGAACAAAAACTAACTATGAAAGAATTGAATGAAATTCTAAAAGATATTAACATGAATTCTGCAACAGGACTGGCTGGAATTGAATATGGTATGTATAAAGAAATGAAAGTGTGTCAAAAATAATTTTTATAGAAGTTATGAATGAATGGTTATAAACTGGAATTAAAGAGAAACAGATATGCACAGGCGTTATACAATTTATATTTAAAAAAAGGAAATAAAGAGGAGATAAAAATTGGAGACCTATAACATTGAATAATATGGATTATAAAATTTTAATGAGAATAATAATAAAAAGGCATAGAATATATGACTAAATGTGTTTGGAAGAAAAGTGAAAAGTCAATAATTATTATGGATAATAAGAGAAATAATTGATGCTATAAATAAAAATGTAGAAGTGAAGGTTATGATAGAGGATATAAGTAAAGCATATGATAATATTCAATATAAATTATTATGGGGAATTTTGCAGGCATACAATGCAAGCAAAAAATATTACATGTAATAAAATCTATTTATGAAAGGAACTAAGTGTAAATTGTTGGATTGAGGAAGAAATAAAAATAGAATGTGGAATAAAGCAGGTCAACCCAGCTAGTACTGTATTTTTTTTCATTAGTTATGAATGTAACAGTGAAGGAAATTAATAAAATGTCAAGTAGTGCTGGATACAGAATGATGAAGGAAGTATAACTGCTAAAGTATAAACAAAAATGGTTTAAGTATAAAAAAGGAGAAAAGTAAAGGATTTGGTTTTGGAGGTATGATTGGAGGTGTTTGAGTTCAATGAAAAATATATAAATATATTAGGAATAATAGTTGGAAGGAATGAATGCAGACAACAACAATGGGATAATGTACTCAAAGAAGTAAAGGATATTACTATTTTTTTGAAATCATATAGGTTTTCATATAGAAAAAACACTTGTTGAACACCATGGTAATAGGAAAAAGTGCTTATGTTGCTAACATCGATATGATTCCTATTAAGTATAAAGAGGAACTAATGATGATTATATATTCTTTTATACGGGGCTCTAGACTAAATACTGTCAAGACTGGGATTCTATATATTAAAGAAGATCAAGGAGGCTTGGGTTTAATAAACCCAATAGTACATGCAGCATCTTTAATTTTATATAAGGTATTAAAAGGAATTATGAAGGAAAATAAAAATGTGATAGAAATTATAATATATTATAAATACAATGAATTGTGGGAGGGAATGGAAGTTAAAAAACAAAGTAAAAGCATTCTGAATGAAGACATGAAAGACTACCAAAACAAAATTGTGTTATGGAAAATAAAAAAAGAATATCCCCTGGATTCTCAAAAGCTTGCACAGCATGCATGATTAGTGTAAGAGGTAATGTTGGCAATATGGCGGCCGAGCGATCCACATACGTGCTTGTTTGACGTGCACGAGCGCTCTTGCACTAGTCCTGCACGTTCCCAGCCCCCGTATGCAAATTACCCCATTTGCAGGTGAAAACCATGCAAATGAGGTAAATCCACTATCCAGGAAGCTGGAATCAGGCCATGCAGGAGTAGTGTAACCTGCAGAAATGTACTCAGTTAGTAACCAAGTGCAGGTCTGCAAAATCCAAAACAGAAACTTGACAGCTCCAAATAAAGGCTGCGTATCATGGAGGAAGCATGCCAATTGCCAAGTATAAGGCTATTGGCACTGCAAACAATACAAAAAGTAAAAAATAAAACTTTTATTGTAGTTCTGGGAAAATAAGCAAATAAACCTAAAACAAGCAGTCTAACTAAAATCAGTATTCTGCCATGCAAGTCAATGGCAGGCAAAAGACAACCCGGCCAGTGAATAGTGGTTGCTAAGGGGGCAAGCACAGTGTGACACATGTAACTATGCATTAGAAGGCAATCCTATGCAAATGACAGGATGGATAGTGAATCCCAGTTTTTCCCAGCATGTGAGGTAGGTCCCAACAGTCTAAGAGTATGAATAGCTGAGTGCAAGAATAGGAGGTAGGTGACATCATGGGTGGGTGTGTCAGGCATACTGTAAGCAGATTGGAGCCCTGTGGCTCAGGTATGCTCCTAGCTTAGCTGTGCGGGGTGTGTCTAATCCTGCCTAGCACTCTTTACAAAGTGTAAGTGGGTGTGTGCACATATGCATCAAAGCACCACCTGGTGAGCAGGGTAGGGCCTACATCAACCACAGGGGCATCCCCTCCATCAACTGCCAGGTCATATGTGATGCACAGGGCATTATAATGAATGTGTGTGCTGGCTGCCCTGGAAATTATGACGATTCCCACATATGGCATCTGACGCAGCTGTACCAGAGATTTGCCAATGGGGACATCCACTACAGTCACCTAGTGGGGGATGCTGGGTACACACTGGAGCAGTGGCTCATGACACCCATCAGAGATGCACACACACCTGAACAAGAATGCTATAATGAGGCACAGGCCAGATATATAATAGAGTGCATGCTTGGGATGCTCAGGTCATGGTTCCGGTGTCTGGACACATCCGGTGGAGCCTTGCAGCATTCACCAGCTACATGTACCCAAATTGTTATGGTATGTGCTATGCTACACAGTATGATCCTGCAGAAACAGCTGCAGAAGGAACAGCATGGGGCGGGGCCACACAGCCTCCCACCAATGCCAAGGCCTGCACAGGCACAGAGTGGCCCAGAGGCAGAAGAACCTGAGCCTGCCCCAGTAGGCAGAAGGAGGCATGCCCAGTATTCCCTTGCCTTGGCAAAGAGGTAACGCATAGCACATGCACTGACACAGTAGGGTCCCAGGGAATGACACCTCTCTCCGACTCGCACATACAGTAAAAGGGATGCCAAACATGACATCACCTGTGCTCAACCATGTATAGGGAGTGTACTATATGCATCTGACATAGGCAGCCCCCCATTGCCATCCACGAGTCTGGCACACCCACAAGGTAAGTCAATCAACCTACCAGTTGCCAAATGGAGTAGAATGTGTTGTCACCTGTGGCTATGATATGGATGTGAGCATACAAGGGAATTGGATGGCTGAATGTTATGGCAGCAGACAGTAGACACCCATAGTGGCACCCTGACATGTGTAACACATACTGGAGTCACCATACTAGCCAGTACTACACAGGGTGACAAAAAACACTGCAGGAAATGTGCTGAGTGAAATGTGTATCCATATGACCCACACATGCCAGTCAGGATGGTTCACATACCCAACAACAGTCACAGCCAGCAGGACAGGTGGAGACAAACCCAAACAGGGCCTGTATCATGGCCCCAGAATGATGGCTATGGTTAACCCCACCCCCAGACCTACACAGACAGACTACAGCAGGGCAGGCAGTGGGATGTTAGGTCTGAAGGGTAGGATGTCAGACAATAATATGTAGGGCAACCAAAGCCACAATCTGTAGTACACTGGTGTGCCTCTAGTCAGCATGGTAGTTAGCAATACAGAATGAAATGGAATACATGACATACCAGTACAGTCATAGCAAATGTGTACAAGTGTCACTTGTGCCCTCCCATCCAACATAGCAATGTAATAACAGTCAGGTGTCCACCCCCACTCCCATGTAGACATGTAGAAACAGTCAGGTGTGCCCCCACCTCCAATCCAGCGTATAAATGTAGTAACAGTCAGGTGTGCTCCCCAATCCTGTGAAGAAATGTAGAAACAGTCAGGTGCATCCCCCCACAATCCTATGTAGAAATGTAGTAACAGTCAGGTGTGCCCTGCCACTTATATGTAGACATGTAGAAAGAGTCAAGTGTACCCCTTCCCCCAATCCAGTGTAGAAATGTAGTAACAGTCAGGTGTGCCCCCCAATCTTGTGTAGAAATGTAGTAACATATATGAGCAGGTATAATACGAGTGGAGCAGAGATGCCCAGAGGTGGCCAAGGTAGCAGGATAGGTTGTAGCATTTGCACAATATGCTGGTCTGTGTGTGTTAGGATGGTGTGTGTTTCATTTTGTGTGAGAGTAGTCAGTATGTATGCATGTTGAGGTAAGGCCTGGTGGCCATTGCCCAATACTGCTGATGACAGGGACAAGCCCTCACAACTGCAGTGCCAAAGACAATACCCACCAGTATAACACTTGCTAGCAGTAAGCCGTTGTAAATGTATGGTGGCAATATGCATCACCATCTGAAAGACTGACATGGCATGGCTGTTGGGCTAGATAAACAAATAGTACACAGGGGAAAGTACCCCAGACATGCAGTATATGCTGTGTCACTGTGAAATGGAAACACCCTTGGATTTGTACATAGAGGTATGCATCACAGTAACTGGTCCTGTAGTAGGGGATACTGGTGATGTCTGCCTGAACACTTGCAGATCACAAAGGAGGTAGGACTGATGTATTGGGAAATGGCTGATGTACCTTGCGCATGCCAGCATAACTGGAATGTCCCATGCACATCTGTGTGTCAGATGCAAGTAGTGTCCATAGCACACATGCACCCAGATCACGCAAACACCACCCACAGGTACCTCTCTGGTCATATCCCTGCTGTGGGGACTAGGTACAGTATGACCCCAACTGTATATGGCAATAGTGGAAGAATGCAGCATGCAGTGCAGGTGACCCATGTAGGTGTGTCCCTAGCTGTACTTAGCACCCTGCCAGCATCCACACCACCTGATCAAGACTGATAGAAGGTATTTGCATGAACACCTATCACACCTACCCTGTCACCCCAGGGGAATATAATGCATGGTGGTCTGAGACTGTAGGCCTGACAGAATGCAACAGCCTGTCACATGTGGCCCACAGCAACACCTAATGCCCCATAGGCCTCTGCCAAAGGCCTTTGTCTCACATGTACTGCCAATGCATATTATATCATGGACACCCAAATAACAACATAACACACTCCACATAAGCCATATGCAAGGCCATGTGGACAAACCACAGTAACATGTCCACCATGTCCCACTGCATGAACTGTGGGCCAACACTAAGACACACCTGTGATGGGCTGATACCCTTAGGGAAATTATCAGAGAATGTATGCATAATGTATGGAATAGGTTATTCATAGGTTCATAGGTTCATAGGTTGGTGCTAGGCTATCAGCCCTAGGGCCTATACAAGCCTAGCCAAAACAATTCCCTGTCTATTTCTTCCCACGCTATTTACTTCCCTGGAATCCTGTCTAGCAGGGTGACTGATGTGATCCCCGTGGTGAATTTCCTTTCTCTCATCCAATCATCAAGGTTCTTTTTGAAGAGGACCAAAGAGGCACTCTGCTTGACATGTATGGGAAATCTGTTCCAGAGTCTGGGGAGTCTCTGGGTCAGGAACCTATCCCTTCAGCATGTTTTGTTTATTGTGATGACAAGGTTTAGATCCCTGGAGCATGTGGGTCTGAGGGATTGGGATTTCTTTAAGTGTAGCATGTCCAACAGCTCTGGGTTTGACATGGCCTTGTATGTTAAGCAGAGATCGCCTCTGAGTAGACGATATGCAACAGAGTATAGCTGGTGTTTTTTAAGGTGGTCAGCGTAGGGCATCTGCTTTAGGCCTGTGATTCTTTTAGTGAGGTATTTCTGTTGCCGTTCCAGTTGTTGCAGATGTCTTGAGAGGTACATACCAAATGGGGCATTGTATTCTATAATGGGTCTAATGAGGGATGGGTACAGTGGGACAATGACCTCCTTGTTTCTGGATGAAAAGCCCTTAGTGATGAGGTGTGCCACATAGAAGGATGGATTTCCTGACTGTTGTGGCGATGTGGTTATCAAAGGTGAGACCACTGTCCACCTGTGTCCCTAAGTCTCTTATCACACTTTCAGTGTTTAGTGTACTGCCACCTACATGGTAATTCATGGGTACATGTTTTTTTCCTAAAGGGGTTAAAAATACATTCTTTGGCATTGAGCTTGAGCCCATGGCTCTGGCACCAAGCATTTGTTTCTGTAAGGCCCTTTTGTAGAGTATCCACATCATTTGGGGATTCAATAATGACTTCCAATTTGCAGTCATCTGTGAACTTTGTTAGCCAGAGTCCCTTAGTGTTGGCCTGTACTTCAGAGCAGTAGATGCCAAACAAGAGTGGTCCCAGGACTGAACCCTGAGGTACTCCACTTGTCACTTGTCTGGAGCTGGATTTGGAGTCGGCTACTTTTACAGTGTGGATTCTATCAGTAAGCCAGTTAGCAACCCATTGGGTGACGTAGGGATTAATGCCCAGCTTAGAAGTTTATCTATGATTCCAGATGGTGTCAAAGGCCTTGGCAAGGTCTAGATAGGCTGTGTGGAGCACCTTACCCTTGTCCATGGCTCTGGAGACTGATTTGAAGAAGTCAATCAGGTTCAGGAGACAAGATCGGCTCTTCATGAACCCAAACTGGGTTCAGTGTTTGAAGGTTGCCAATGTCTTTGTTTATAAGTTCCATGATAATACGGTCCATGGCCTTGCAGATAAAGCTCATCAGACTGATGGGACGGTAGTTTCCAGGATCCAAGGTTGATAGCCCCTTGTGGAGTGCGATAACTGTAGCTCTGCGCCACTCAGTGGGCATGAAACCTGAGGTGAGGCTATGATTAAACATGACACTTAGGTGAGGTGCCAATTCATATTGTAGTTCATGTAGTACACAGCCCGGGATGTCATCTCGTCCCATGGATGCTGTATTCTTAGCTTTGGGGAGTGCGTTTTGTACCTGTGTGGCTGTTATTACCGGAATTTGGCAATCTTCCGGTATTGAGATGGGCTATTTAGGGGGTGAGAGGGGGGTGAAGTTGGCACTGAATCGATCTGCCAGGATATTGGCAATATCCTTGGGATCAGTATATTTAATGCCATTCTGTTTTAGCTCAGAGCAGATCTGAGCATTACCATTTAGATTCTTGACATAGTTATGGAATGCCTTGTGGATGTCTTTGGAATCTTTGGCAATTTTATTTCCGTAACTAGCTTTGGAGGATTTTATGAGAGATCTCAGTTTCTTGCTGAGGCTGGTAAGGGAGTTTTTTGCATCCTGGGATTTTCCTCTTTTCTGCAACAGTTTCTTCCTTTTGTTGTAAAGTTTGTTTATGGCAGGGGACCACCAGATTGGCTTCCTTTTTTTGGATGAGAGCATCTTGGTTCTATTTGGGATGGCATAATTCATACATGAGTGGATGTGCTCGTACAGTTCCTTAGTGTAGGATTCAGCAGTTGAACTTTCAGTTCCCGTCTGCATGGGTGTCATGAAGTTTGCCACTTCTGACTTGAGTAGCATGAAGTTGGCTTTGGAGAAGTTTTTTATGGAGGTTTCCTTACTGGGGGGTGGGGGTGGGATGATAAGGGTGATTAGCTTATGGTCAGACCTGACTAACGAGGGGGTGACCATAGGTGCAGAGCATCGATTTCCCATGTTGGTAATGACCAGGTCTAGGATATTGGAGCCCCTGGTGGGACTATGGATTAGTTGATCCAGGGCATTGGAATTTATGAATTCCAAGAACCGTTGGGCAAAGGTGTTGGTACACGAGTAGTTTTCCCAGTTAATGGCAGGGTAGTTAAAATCACCCAGTATTCGGGTGTTTGGTTGTATCTTAATTTTTTCCAGTATGTTTAGAAAGGTGTAGTGAGAATCTTGGGGCATGGTGGGGGATCTGTAGCAAGCTACAGTTTGGATTGCAGTCTTACCTAGTGTTAGTTGCACCTGGAGAATTTCAGATGCATTGTGTTGGGCAACTAGCCTGGTGGTGTGAATATCCTTGGTGAATACTGACACTCCTCCACCTCGAGAGAGTGCATTTTGAGGTTTAGACTTCTAGCACTGAGTAGCATTGCCTTCAGATTTTGCATGCTTGTACCTGTTATGGTGGTGGTTTTGTCCTTTGAACTTTGCCTAAAAAAAGGCACTATAGGGGTGGCAAGAGCCTTAGCCAGTAACCTGAATCCCAGGGGTGACAGGTGCATACCATCTCTGGCAAAGCATTGTGGTCTGTCAATCATGTCATCCCAGGCAGACAGATACTGGATCTCTTTTGAATGACACCAGAAGCTTAGCCAATTGTTGAAGTCAGTCATTTTGTCCTCATATTGTGGTATAATTCTGGGCAAAGGCAGGATGCTACTCAGGGCTAGGGTCATACCTGCCTGGGCTACATGATCCGAAAGCTCTTCCATGTCTTTTTTCATGTAGTCCAGGGAGGTACATCTCAAGTCATTCACTCCAACATGGACAATGACAGAGTCATATTTGTACTTGTTGTGGAGTGACTTGAGTGCATGCATTATGTGGTGGATCCTGGCACCCGACAGGCAGCTGACTGTAATTTTCTCCTTGTTCAACCTGGTGAGTGGGACATCAGTGTGCCAGACTATAGAATCACCTATGACTAAAGTGTTAGGTACATTGTCTTGCCTTAGGGGCTGTTGCTGGGTGGCACAGTGGTGTTGTGAGCTATGTGACACTGGTTGTGATTGATGTTTGTTTGTGTTTCAGCTTCAGAGGTCCTTGTTGCTTGGGCAGGTTACAGTTAAGGCCCTCTGTATATGTGGATTTAGTGTTGCTATATGTGAGTGTTGGTGGTGTGGGTTTAGAAGGGCTATGTGTTGCTTGAGATGTAGTGTGGGTGTTAACCTTCTCCTCTTGACTGTCTAGCACAATCTTGGGAGGAGAGAGCTTTGCTTCCATTTTGGCTATGTAAGTGCATTTCTCATAGGTTGTAGTGTTTGGTGGTAGGAGGAGAGGGTTGTCTGTGTACATGAGGCAATTGCTGTATTGCCCCAGTATGCCCAGATTCACCAGGTGGACAGGAGAAATCACCAGAAGCTGACCCTTGGACATGCCTGGTTAGAATAACAGATGGGGAGTGGGAGCATGGACAGCATGGAAAGTGCAGGGTCTGACACCAAGCTGTGTGCACACACTATCCCTGGCTGCAAACACATAAATGGGTGGCTACACACCTGCCTGTACACCACAATAGGGTTAATGTCCTGACCCATGGCCCCTGCCTCTGGGTAACTTGAGCAAATCTGTACAGCTGTGAGGCATTGTCATAGCAAGATAAGCCCATACTGTCATGTCAATGGGTGTACAAGTATGGGATCCTCTGACAGCACTTTACCAAGGTACTGAACCAGATACACAGACCCAGCAGCAAGTATCTGCAGCTCCCCCTCCAGAATGGCATAACTTACCATGAATACGTAGGTGTCTGCCCAGATTACCGGACACAGCTGCAGTTACCCTTGTCCCCCAAGACATCACTGTGAGCAAGAATGCCCACCTGACAGTACATGAAGACAGAAAACATCACAGTGTATAACAGTACACATGTCTGAATATCTCTATTAACAGCAGTACCATGTAGCTGTGTGTGTGTGTGTGTGTGTGTGTGTGTGTGTGTGTGTGTGTGTGTGTGTGTGTGTGTGTGTGTTAGTGTGTGTGACTGTGGTGTAGAGAGCAATGCTTTTTAGGGTAGCCACACTCCTTCCAATTCCCATACTCGACTTTGGCAAGGCTGCTGATGTCACCCACCTAGACATACACCTCTGGGAAGGTTGTAGCCCAGTAACATCTGTAGTGCATCCTGTAACTGCATACTGCTGTAGTGTGATAAAGCACCTAGGTAGGTGTTCTAGCCCCACACATGGCAACTGTGTGTGTGTGGTAGTGTGTGTGCCTATCTGTCTATGTCAAGAGCAATGCTTTTCAGGGTAGCCACACTCCTTACAATTCATGTACTCGACTTTGGCAAGGCTGCTGATGTCACCCTCCTAGAAATACACCTCTGGGAATGTTATAGCCCAGTAATCTCCATAGCATGTCCTTTAACTGCGTACTGCTGGATTGTGATTTAGAACTGTGGTAGGGTTCCATCCCCACCCATGGCAATTCTGGATGTTTTGTGTGTGTCAATGTCTGTATACGGAGCAATGCATTGTAGGCTAGTCACACAGTACATTTCAAATGGCCTACTTTGGCAATCCTGCTGATGTCATTCATTGTGAAATACAGCTTTGGGGAAGGAGTTCTCTAGTAATCCCCATAGTGCATCTATAACAGCGCCATGCTGTAGTGTGGTATAGACCTCTGTCAGGGGTTCTACACCCACACATGTTGGTTGTGGATGTTTTGTGTGTGTCTCACTGTCTGTGTAGGGAGCAATGCATTTTAGGCTACTCACCCACAGTACATTTCAAATGGCCTACTTTGGCAATCCTGCTGTCATTCATTGTGAAATGCACCTTTGGGGAAGAAGTACTTCAGTAATGTGTGTGGCGCGTGCTATAACTGCATAGTGCTGTGGCGTAATAAACTAGTTAGGTAGGGGTTCTACTCCCAGACATTACAGGTGTGTGTGTGTGTGTGTGTGTGTGTGTGTGTGTGTGTGTGTGTGTGTGTGTGTGTGTGTGTGTGTGTGTGTGTTCGTGACTCGTATCCTTTGTAGATGTGGTTGTCACTGTCTGACACCTGTGGCTAATGTGGAGCAGGTTTTACATTTCTTATATGTTGGCCCTACTATATAGCACAATGTCCACTGTACAGGGATAACAGATGTGAAATAGCTGAAAGGTTGGGGTGCAAAGCCATACCCATACATGTGACATCAAGGCCAAGCAATCACATTTAGCAACCCCAGTATTACCCACAGCATACTCTCAACCCATTTCTCATACACACACATGCCTTGGCAACAGCCAATATGTGGGTATTACACTGCATATTGGCCACTGATAGTAACTATGGAGTGATAGCAGTGGGCTACAGAGGGCATGTCACCATGTCCATCTGTCCAATATGCATGTACATCCATGTTCCCCAATGGACACCTGCACCACTTGTGGTGCCATCACATGTGTCCCACAACAGACATACCATGCCTGACAACATGCCCTGTATGGACAGATGCCACTGACACCAGGGAATGATGTTAGCATGCTATCAATGTAGGCACAGAGTAAACCTGGTGCCCATTACCAGTTCCCACCACAGGTGGGCAAGACTGGCACATATGATGGTAATCGGTGTTCACAACATGGACCAGACACCCCAGGTACAGTTCCACATGTCACTGTACATGCATGTGGGAGGTGTGCACATCCCAGACACCGTCCATGTCATGGACTAAGGAACACATACATGGCAAGCAATGCACAGCATTGGTCACACACAATAGTCACCCAGGTGACTGGATGGGGGACACAGTACCCACCTGTGAGGGCAAGTGTGGAAACTACAGCCCTGAGACACAATGCAGACCATTGTCATGTGGCCTGATGCCAAGGTATACCCATCGCCTACCCTTGTATAGCCTGCTGCCACAGTCGACCACCACACACCCAGGCAGACATGCACCCATGCATGTCAGTACTGGTACCCTGTGTGTTTGTCTGTGTGTTGTATGGTGCGTATGTTAACATCAACCCTCACTAAAACCCCCAAGGGCATACTGAAGCATGCTGTCTGATGTCAGACACCTCCTTATACCCTTTGCCCATACAACCTCCGTATTTAGATTGTCTAGAAATTTTTAAGTCCTATTCTTGTTTGGGTAACAATATTCATTGTCTAAGTCCTACCAGCCTGTAATCTGTTAATTGAGCTCATGATATATCTCTTATCTCTATATGTGGAGCTTTTCTCCCCGGGCCTCTACTGAAAATGGAAATATATCCAGCTAGACTAGCCCGGTTAACAAATGTAAAATAAAATAATAAATAAATAAAATAAATGACCCATGTGGTGCACATGATACCTGCACAGTGATGTGTTGTGGCAATCCCGCTATTGATGAGTTGTAGTCCTGGCCCTGTCAAGTGTGTCGATGTGTGTGTGTCCCTGTGAGAGTGTGGCTGTGTTGATACTGGCACCTGTTCATGTGGACAGGCACATGTATGTCACCTACCGTATAGCTACCGTATCCCTGCTGCAGATGTCACTCACCATCACAGATATGTTCTGAGGGCTCCACAACAAGTAACTCATGTGTCACATCCAATAACTGCATCGAACTGTGATAGCAGTACATAGTTGTCAGGGGTTTGATACCCTATGCTGGTAGGTGTGTGACACAAACAAGCTGCAGTTTTACTCTCCCACCCCTCCCTGACATGTCTTTGCCTCTGTCTGCCTCTCCCACTCCCTCTCTGGTGGATGTGGAGACCTACACCTGCTTTGCTTAGGCAACAGCATGTGCATTTTAAGTGATGCTCATGATCAGCTAATGGCCTCTGCATGAATTGCAGCCCTCCTCCAGCTGATTGCATGTGGAACAGCTGTGGTAACATTCCCATAGCCAATTGCATGAAAACATGCTCTCATATCTAGGAACATTATGTTGGTGTTGGCCCTTGTCATTCACTGTGAGCAGGAACTAGACCTGTTGGTTGGCAACCAGCATCTGAGATGGATTGAGAATTTACCTCTAACAACATACAATGTGGAAAGGAAACAGGGCAACACACAGGAGGGGGATGTGCCTGACCTGCCTACAGACAGTAAGTGCTGCTATACAGCATGTGGTGTACTGCTGGTTTAATTGTGTGTGTGTGGATATGACTTTCCTACATGTCTCCATATCTGCCATGTCAGTTCCATGTTTATGAGGAATCCCCATCTGCAGGGTCCTCTGCAGACAGGGCAGTGTTGTGCCTTTGGTCTCATGTGTTACCAATGAAGCATCTATCTGTGGTCTTCAGACGGTAGTGTGAAGATTGCAGTCTTTAGATGGTGAAAGGCGTGACAGTTACTGGCGTCTTAGCCCTCATAGGACATTTGTTGACACAAACCCTGTTACAACAGTAAATGTATGAGGTTATCACAGCAACGTGTCATTATTGGCCCTGTGTATGTGCTGCCAGCCACAACTCTGCCAACCTGTGTACATATGCCATGCATGACGTGGTGCGTATGTGCTGTAAACCATAATTAGTGTCATCATATCCGCTAACAAGCCAGTGAAATATCAGACCGCTTTACATATTATGTACAGTAGGGGTTATATTTGATGACATAACCTGGGCATTCTGTGGATGTTTGTACAGTCCTACGTGTGTGTGGGCATCAGTGTTACAGACAGCAGGTAGCAATACCTCTTACAGAAGAAACGACACACTCAGGGAAGGTACATATTTGTAGGAGGTTCAGGAACTACAGAGTGTGAGTAGTGTTATGCTTTGTATAGTACTGGTGTTACAGGGTGTGTGTGTACATACCACTTTACTTTGGAATGCAGTCTGTCTGCATAGCTCTTAACTGTGGGCCAATCCTCTTGGTGGCCAGAGATGTGCCTATCATGTGTTGTCTGTCCACCACACAAGTCCTGTGTCAGATATTCCACTGGCAGTGTGTGTGTTGCGTGCTTATCATTGCATGACCTACATATCAAGCTTTGCACATATGACATGCTGTGGGGGGATGTTCTATAGTGGGCTGCAAGTATGTCACACTGAAACTGCTGCCATTAGTCCACTTCTGTTGTATCCCCCACACATATGGTGGGGCTGGGGCCATATATGTGTGGGCGTCACCTACACAATACATGTGCACTCTTATGCACTCCAGAGGCCAGTGTATGTAACAGTGTTATATGGCTCTGTATTATTGAGTCAGGGGGAGCACCATGAATTACCTATGCTGTTAAACATGTGGGGGTATCAGGGGTTAGCTGCCTTAAGGTATCTGGATGTAAAGTGCCGTATACTTCACCTATATTTACATCACTTACATATATTTGGTTACTGAAAGCCTACTGCCTCCTGCCAGGCAGACTGTTCTGTTTGTCAGTGTGCATGTGATGGTGTCAGTTATGCCTTGTTATGTCACAGTTACAACCCATTTGGTCACATGACATCTTTACCACCCACTGCTGTTGTACAGAGTGTAGATAGAGGCTGCTGAACTATACACCTGCATTACATACTGTTGATCGTTTGGTATCCTGTGGCCCAGTCTGTCCTCACTATTGTACAATTTTAAGGGCTTGGCCTGGACAGCGACAGTTGTGAAATTTTCCAGACTACTGTATTAGTATACCTGTTTCACGGTTGCATTCCTCTGTTTATATGGATATCAGTGTCTGAACAGCTATATGACATGGCATGTAGAACTGTAATAGTACAGAATGAAAGGTATTCCATGTCTGCAAACCTGTGTGTGGTGTTTTCCCTATGACCTCTCTGTGGGTATATGTTGCAGGCAACAATTGTCAATTGTATGGGTGGCCCATACAGTGTCCAGTTGTTCAGGAGTTAACTGTAGGCATAGTGGCTGTTCCATATTTTGTGCACCTTCTACATATGTATCTTACTGTACATATATCTGCGTGTGTATGTGTAGTCACATGTATATCCATGTATCTGCATATCTGTGTCTGTGTATCTGTATCCTGGGGATGTTGATGGCTGTTACATTTTACATTAGCTATGGGAGACAGACTGTACTGCATGATATGTCAACAATACCAGCCTGACATCATACAGGTGGGATATTGTACTGTTAACTTTCTGTGCCCATGTCATGTCAGGTCCTGGTTACGGGATGTACCACACTTGGTAGTGTATTGTGGGGTGGATGTGTTTGGCCGTGGGGGGAATGCCTAGTTGTACAAGACGTATAGTGTGTGGGGCCTCTCAAACCCAGTAGCGGTGCATGTGGACATATGTGTGTTTGTTAATCTGCCATTGCTCTCTACAGATGTATGGCCATATGTACCGATATAGATATATATATCTGCTGACATATATATAACTATGTCCGTATATACCTACATATATGTATATCTACATACACATATGTAACTTGCTGTGTATCTGTAGACATATATGTGTAGACACATATATGTGTTGATGTAGGCATTAGCATGTATATATGTTCATATATAGTAATATATATATGTATATAGTGTTAGAAAGCTATACACACACACACACACACACACACACACATATATATATATATATATATATATATATATATATATATATATATATATATATATATACACATACATACATATATAAATATGTTGTATCTGTGTAGATCATATATTTACACACAGATACATCTAGATGATGGTTTACATCCTCTGGACAGTTGTATGACTGGACTGGATGATATGTTTCAGATATTGCCCTGACTTTATACAGTTGTAGTGGCTTACTTTTAGACTATTGTAGCTGTGTACCAGAAGGTCCTGAGGTCAATAACTGCATGTGCTGGATATTGCATTGCACAGCATATCTGTTATAGTTGTGGTAAGGGGAACATAGCAGTCATCACCAGGTACCCCGCATTTGAGCCCCCACCCCCATTAACTGTGCATAAGGACAGTTATTTTGTGGTGGAGGTTCCGGTTGTTATTCCTATTTCATGCTGCAATTCACATATCTATCTGTATGTATATATATATATATATATATATATATATATATATATATATATATATATTTATGTGTGTATATGTATATATATATATATATATATATATATATATATATATATATATATATATATATATGTATGTGTGTGTGTGTGTGTGTGTGTGTGTGTGTGTGTGCCTGTATAAATATATATTGAAATATATGTGGACATATTTATCCATCTACCTATATACCAGTGATGTGATATGATGTATGTGTGAGTCATACCTTTATATGTACCTGTGTGTCTCTCTACATTTACAGATCTATAATTGTTCATATGTCCATGCATGATTGGCTCACAATATTGGCCTGTCCCACATTCGTCTGGCCATCTGACATGGATAATGTCAGGCATGTGGTCAGTCAGAAATGCCGATACATTACAGTTGCAGACAGCATGTTGTTCAGATTATGTGTATTACAACAGATCACTGTTTAACTAGCAAAGTTTTACATGTATATGAACAATATTTCACATTTATCCCAATTTGTACCCCACTTTTGTCATACTGTGTCAAGAATGTTTGCAATAAGAGGTTGAGTGTTATGATATTAGTACAAGTCCCTTTATGCAGATTGACTGTGCTGCATGATATATCTGGGAATACATGGGATGTATGTATATCCGACATGGTGTAGTGTTTATTCACTATGATTGTGGTATGCAGGGTTCTGGGTTCGGGCCATGCAGTGGCTGTCAAATATGTTGCAGGGTTGAACAAGGGCGGTGGGATACAGAGTGATTAAGGCACTTGTAAGCAGTTGTGAGCATGTTTGCGTGACGGTAAGCATTGCCAACTGCAGGTAATTTCCAGTTACACCAGGTTAGCCTTGAAATTGCTTGCTTTGTGTACGTAGTGCTCACAGTCATGCAAACATAAACCTCTGGTTACATATGCCTACAGATAGTTTGCATCAGATTTGCTGAGCCTGTAAATATAAACTCACTTACTAGTGCTGACATATGCTTACAACAGCTTATTGCTGCTTAACCTAACTACTGCTTTATGCATTATGATACTGACACCTTGCATGTGCATTTCCTGCAGATATATACATACATATATATATATATATATATATATATATATATATATATATATATATATATATATATATATATATATATATATATATATATATATACATACATATATATATATATGTGTTATTCCGTGGGTTATGCAACATACATATTACCCATAACGTGGTTTGCCATGGGAAATGTTATGTCCCAGTACCTTCCCTGTGTCCTCCCTCCTTTCTCACTGACATCCACGGGCCGATCCCATTAGAACAGGTTCATCCAACCCCAATATGCCTCGGTCCATAATGTCATACCCATCATTCCCTCCCCCCGTTCCCCCTCCACATCAGTCTTCCTTCCTACAGGTTCCAGCCGAATCTAACCACACCACTACACAGTGCCCACTCTCCACTTCTCGGGACCCTTTGCGTATGTTGTCCCAACCCATGGATCTTCAGGCTTCCCACACATTTAGTCCGTGAACATACGTTACCATCTTTGCTTACCTTTGAGGCATGGTATGTTACCTCGAGCACTCTTTTTAGCAGAAGTTTGGGGTCGTCCCACCAGGGACAGACGTGCTTTTGGTTAAGAGTAGACTTAGCAGTTTGACACTGTTTCTCCCAATGGTAGTATCCAGAGCCAGTGCTGTGCTACTCTTAGTAGTGCATATTATTAGATTTGCATGATATTTGCCTTTTGACATTGATTTCCCCTTCATCACTTGTTATATATGTGTCATGTATCCTTGACACATGTGTACATACACTGTATGGGGTCCTGGGAACTTCTACACTTAATTACAATGACACCTCACATCTGGACTTACTGCAGTACTCCAGTTCACATATGTGTGTTCTGTAGTCAGTTATGGCACATATGATTGTATACTGATGTCTTTCACAGGTTCAGTTTGGTTATACTATGGTGAGGACATGATTACTACTACCCCATTCTTCTGTACTTCTGTTATGACTTGGTGATTAGCTACTGGGACTATGGTGTATAGGGTCTTGGGTTTGTGACTTGCATGGCTGTTTATTTTGTTGCTGGGCTGACAAAGGCCCTTTGGATACAGAGTGATTAAGTACTTTAAATCAGTTGTAAGGCCTTAAACCAGCTTACTAGTGCATACATATGCTTACTATTGCTTATTTGTGCTTAAACCTGCTTACTAGTGCCTTATTCCATCTGACACTGATACATCACATGTGCATTTCTTGTGGTACTCCAGTTTATATATATATATATATATATATATATATATATATATATATATATATATATATATATATATATATATATATAAGCTATCTAGTGAGTTTTGCAACAAAAATATTGGTTTATAACATGCTTTGCCATGTAAAATGCACAGTGCTACAGTGGGACTCGAAATGGGAATGCCTGCTCATTGGTCGGATGCTCTACCCACTACACCATTGCTGTTCTGCTTCATTTGCATATTTCTGCCATAATATAATACCCATGTTTCCTTCCCCCTGCCCCCATGCTCCACGTACACAGCATCCGTCCATTCTCCAGTTGCTAGCCCAGCCATACCACACATCCACACATTTCCCTCTCTGCACGTGTCAGTGCTCCTCCATTATACTGTCTCGACCCAAGCTTCTGCAGGCTCTTCATCCATTTAGTCCATGTATGTATGAGCCTTCCCTTGATCTTCCTCCGATACTGGTGGAAACATCTAGTGCTGTGATGGCTTAGTGGTTAACTACTGTGACTAGAGTGTACAGGGTCCTGGGTTCAAAGGCTGTTTATTATGGCTAGGCTTGTGTAGGCCCTAGGGCCGATAGCCTAGTACCAACCTATGAACTCACAATTTTTGGTTTGTCCCACCAGGGATGGACCTGTTGTTGTGTCAAGAGTAGACTTAGCTGGTCTACACTGTTTCTCCCACTACTGCTAGGGGGTTGAGAAGCAGTGGTTTGCTCACACACCAGGCTAGCCTCATCTTCCGGTTCCGTGGAACCGATGCCCTAGGTGTGACATTCTGTGCATGAAGCACGCCCACACGCCCCCACGGCATGCACCGTTTTTCATTATTCTCTTCAGTATTTTGCAAGACTACTGTTCTCACAGTATGATTGGACAGGCACTGTTCTTTGATATACATAGACTGCTCGGAATACTGTGATTGAGCAATGTGCACATGTTTGCTGGTATTAATCTACATACCTACATACATTTCCTATACTGTTGAATGACTGTGCTGGATGATATGTTTGTGATAACAGCAGCTGAATGTGTATCTGCCATGGCTTAGTGATAACTCACTTAGACTATAGTGTGCAGGATTGGGGGGTTGCAACCTGTGAGTGCGGATTATTTTGTTAATGGGCACAATGAGAGCTGTTGGCTACAGAGTGCCTAAGGCACTGTAGAGGAAGTGTAGGCGGGTATGCGCTGGTTTTCATGAGGCTCAGCATTGCTGACCTCCGGTTATGGCATCTTACACTGAGTTGGTCTCTACAGTGCTTAACCAGTGTGGGCATTGCTTACCGCCGCCCAATTAGTCTTATACCTGCTTGTTCCCGCATACCCCTCACTACTTCATGTATTTAGTTCACATTTTTTGACTGGGACAATCTGACTGTATGCTTCTCCATTGTCAGTGGTGGCCCGGGGAGTGGAGCTCCACAGTAAACCCCAGCTACACATTACAAGTAATACTGAGATGTTCACATTCATAGAGAGTAACAGACTTAACATAGCTACGTACAACATTCTTCATGCTTAGTTTACATTAACATATCGGTATTATACATGCTTATGTCAGGTTTACATGTGAGGCATGACTGTTGACAAAGGTCAGTTTAAGGTGACGTTGGATTCCAGTTTAACAGTCCTGGATAGGTTACACTCAGGTATCCGGGTAGGTTTAGTGATGCCACACCTGTGGGGTAGAGTAGAAGAGAATAGTGAAGGGTAGGTAGGTAGGTAGGGGGGGCACTGTAACTGTATAGGAGGCCATTGGAATGATTGGTGGTGGAGCAATAGGGAAGGTATGCAGGATGTTGGGATTTGTATGTGAGGCAGGACAGGAGGTGTCAGATTCACTAGTTGGTGTAGGGGTATAGAATGTTAGTTGGGGGGGACTTCGCCAGGTGGTGAGCATGTGCTGATCCAAGTGTGCTTCAGGTGTTCCTTCATGTGATATTTACATGTGTCATGCGGGGCAGCTGAGGTAATACATGTGGGTAGGGGGTTCCAGATTCTGCCAATTTAGTTGGGGAAGAGGGTGTCACCTACTTGTAACTGTGAACATTAATAGTAATGAAAAAGGGGTAGGTAAGTGGTGTTAATGGGGCACAAAGAGGGACAGATAGTAGGGGAAATATCCAGGGATGTGCATGAAGGCTGACGGGAAAGTCAACAGCTGGCCATTTCTTCTACAGCAACAGCTGTGTATATATTCTGCATTTGGAGGTAGGTTTGGACACTCACACCCCTGGGTGGGGGTGAGAACAATAATAATACCTTGTGATGCCAATTATATTGGCTTACATGCCTATAGTGGGGAGTTGCGACCATGAGTTCTTTGGTGTTATTTAGTGGGATTTGTAACAACACATCTGGTTATACTGTACTTTGCCATGTAAAATAGACTGTGATGCAGTGAGACTCATACCGGGAGTAGCTGCTCGTTAGGCGGCAGCTCTGCCCAATGCACACTATTGCTTACATCCCCAGGGCAGTCCAAATAGAACTGCTCTAGCCAACACCTGTATGCCACGGCCCATAATTTCATACCCATAGTTCCCCTCTGCACCTCTTCTACAGCACTCATCCTTGCTCTGGGTGCAGGTCAGGTCTAACCACACTACTACACACTGCCCACTCTCCACTCCTCGGGACCCATCTCATATGTTGTCTCGACCCATGGGTCATCAGGCTTTCCCAACCTTGTAGTCCGAGTACATACAAGCCCTGCAGTGAAAAGTCATTGCACGGATGAGCCTCCAATCATAAGAACATTTTTGGGGTGTCCCACAAGGGACACTGCTGTCTCTGTTTCAAGATTAGACATAGCGGGTCCACAGTGTTCCCCCCTCTGGTTGTATCCTGCCTGTGGTTTGGGGAGCAGTGGATTGTTTACATTGTTTGTGTGTTTGTCTGTATGTTTCCCTGTCTGGATGGGGAGGGTAATGGTATGTGTTACACATATGTTGATTGGGCCCCACACCCCCATTGGCACGGCCTGTAATCATATGTCATTCTTATGTGCTGTATCATATCATAGATATATATCTGTGTATTCACACACACACACACACACACACACACACACACACATATATATATCTACAGATATATATATATATATATATATATATATATATATATATATATATATATATATATATATATATATATATATGTACATGTATGCAGACATATATATATTGCTGTATATATATCTAACGACATGTGGATGTATGGTTGTCTGCGTATGTATATATCTATATGTGGGTATGTATATATATATATGTATGTGTATATATGTATACATATGTACTACAGAGAGGGAGAGGTATATATCTATTTAGTTATGGATATATATATATATATATATATATATATATATATATATATATATATATATATATATATATATATATATATATATACATATACACGCATACATCTACATATTTAGCTACATGTCCCATAATGTAGACTGGTATTGCTGGACACTGTGTTTCGTGTGCATACTGGCCAACCTTGTGTGCTGTGTATGCTTTGCATTACCTACAAATAATACCGTTAGTGTAAACAAAGTCACACGTGCATTCTATTGTTAGTACCAGGGAAACATAAGTCCCATGCGGGACAACCCAAAAATTGAGTATTCAACTTTCGTTGAAAAACAGAGCTGCAAAGGTACCCATGGCTATGTGCATGGACTACAGCATATGGCAGATCTAGGATACTTGGGTTGGGACAACATACAGGATGGGTCCTGGTGGGCGTGTGGAGGGTGGGCAATGTGTAATAGTGTGGTAGCTATGGGCCGTGGGCCGGTAACCAGGGAAGGGATGGTGGCTGCGTGTGTGCAGCAGGGGGGGAGCGGAACTGTGGGTAATGAATTATGGGTCGAGGATGGCCTGGGTTGGATGGGCATGTACTGGTTGGCCCGCCTAGTGGGTTGTGGAGAGAGGAATATGATATCAGCATGTGAAACATAACAGGAGACTAATTTATATCCCTATGTAAATGACAGACTTACAATAAAATGAGCTTGGTAGGGTATTGCAGGGTGAACGTGTTTGGCTGGGGGGCTATGCCAATTCATACGAGACGTATATTGTTTGGGGCCTCTCAAGCCCATTAATGTTGCATGTGGACATACATGTTTCTGTTAATCTACCATTGCTATCTACAGATGTCTGGCCATATATACCTATATGGGTATATATATTTGCTTACATATTTATACCTCTGTCCCTATATACCTACGGAGATATATATCTGCGTACATATATGTAACTTCCTGTGTATAAGTGGACATATAGGTGTTGACATATATATGTGTAGATGTCAGCATTTGCATGTATATATATGAGGGGTTGGGAGGGTGGCTTAATGTTTAAGGTGGTTGCCTTACAAACACAAGGTGCAGGGTTTGAGTTTCACAAGGGCTTACTGGCTAGGCTTAAAATGGCTTGCAAGGGCAGTTAGCTTAGTACTAATCTATGAACCTGTATATATTTTCAGTATATATATTTAACCACATATATAGATATGTTTTATCCAATTAGATAGTAATATATTTACACACACACATACATCTAGATGTAGGTATACATTCTCTGTACTGTTGCATGACTGGGCTGGGGTTATGTTTCTGACAACATACGATTTATGCATATCTGGCATAGCTTAGTGGTCAATCATTTTGTGTATGGTGTGCATGGTCCTGGGTTTCAGGCTTGCAGAGGCTGTTTATTTTGTTGCTGGCCAGAACACTGGCCATTGGATACAGAGTGATTAAAGCATTTTAAAGTGGTTGTAAGCGGGTTTGTGTGAGTTTTCACGGTGGTAAGCACTGCTAACTTCTGGCCACAGTTTCTTATGCCTAGTTAGCTTCTCCTTTGCCTAATCTGTGTCAGTAGTGCTTTCCCCCATGCAAACGCACTTGCACACGCTTACTGGTGCTTACATATGCTTACTATTGCTTATCTGTGCTTACACCTGCTTACTGCTGCCTTATTCATTATGATACTGTCTCTTCACATGTGCATTTCCTGTAGTACTCCAGTTCATAAATATGTTATTTAGCGGGTTTTGCAATACAAATATTGCTTATATCATGCTTTGCCATGTAAAATAGACTGTGCTGCACTGGGACTTGAATTGGGAAAGCCTGCTCGTTAGGCGAACGCTCTGCTGAGATGCTTCATATGCATATATCGTCCTTGTTATCCTCTTCAGCGTTTTAGGCTGCTTTAACCATAGCTGAGTAATGGGCACACCTATGCACCTATGGTTAGCTGTACTCGGAGATTTAGAAGACAATACAGGGGTTTCTTCTTTTGATTTTTATGTCCTGTTGCTGTTGTACACATGGGGGACTGTTGGTGGGGATATGTGGACACCTATGAGTGGTCTCGCTCATTTATTTCCACTTTCTGCTGTTCAACATTGCAGGGGCATGTTTATTCTGAGAGCTCTGTTCTCAGACACGCCCCCAGCACTCGTACACGCTTCGTATAAGCCTAGGAGCTTGGCCAGCGCACCTTCATTACTATGCATGGCGTGCTGCCATCCTGCTCCTAAGCATCTGCTTCCATGCAGGACTAGACTATTCCTGCATGGAAGGGTAAATCCGAGGGTATATGTGAGAAAAATAGAAAGGAATGGTACTTAAGTATTATGAAAGCATTTTATTGTATTGATCGATGGAAATATTTAGAACTAGATAAGAAAAAGCCATAATGATGGAGTATAATTATAAAAAGATTAAAGAATGTAATGATTTTTATGGAGACTGTCTATTAGAAAATTGCCGGTTAAGACATATATGCCATACAAAAAAAAGTGAGATAGACTCCCGAATTCAGCAAGCCCTGCATGGTGTGCAGGACTAGTGCAAGAGCTCCAGCAGGCAATATGCCTGCCGTGCGATCCAGGAATAAGCTGTAGGGATGTGCACGAGTGCTCCTGCACTCATCCTGCACGGACTCAGCTCTTGTATGCAAATTACCCATTTACAGGTGAAATCCATGCAAATGAGGTGAATTTGCCATCCAGAAAGCTGGAAACCAGCACTGCAGGACTAGTGTAATCTGTAGAAATGTACTCGGTTAGTAACCGAGTACATTTCTGCAAACTACAAAACGGAGCCATGACAGCTACAAATAAAGGGTGGAGATTATGTAGAAAGCATGCCAATGGCCAAATATATTGCCAATGGCATGGAAAACTGTTACAAAAATAAAAAAAATTAACTTTTATTTTTGCGATCTCGGCTGTTTAAGAGTAGGGCAGTGGCGTGCAAATGGGATTAGGCAAAAAAATTAAAAAAAAACCCTAAAACGAGCATTCTGACCAAAATCACTATTTAGCCATTATACTCAGTAGCAGGCAGAAGACAAAATGGCCAGTGAATAGTGGTTGCTAAGGGGGGAGGCTCAGTGTGGGACCTGTAACTATGCATCAGCAGGCAATCCTATGCAAATGAGGGGAATGATACTGAATCCCAGATTTCCCCTGCATGCTAGTCAGCAACCAACAGTGTAAGAGCAGGAATAGCTTGGTGCAAGCCTAAGAGTTAGCTGACATCATAGGGGGGTGTGTCAGGTATACAGCAAGTGGAGTGGAGCCCTGTGGCTCGGATTTGCCCTTAGTTTAGCAGAGCTAAGCAAAGGGGTGTGTCCGAGGCTGCCTAGCACTCTTTACATTGTGTAAGTGGGTGTGCGAGCCATGCACCGGGTTTTAAAGGGGAAAAAAAAAGTAAACCAAGAAATAGCAGCTCTGTGCACATTTGAGCACTCTGTTTGTGCGGCGTGCCCCCAGGCTTAAACAGGAAGCCAATGGAAAGGAAAACAGCAATAGGAAGGTAATCTAGGAGAACTAGCATAACTGGCAGGTGAAATGCATCAGAATCAGCCAATTAAACAGGCAGCAGACCAACTCAGCCAAGAACACTACTATAAACTATGCAAACACCTTTCCCTCTGGTTTTTCCCACATACTCTACATCACCGATATATACAAGCGAGGGAATTTTAACAAACAAAAACAACAAAATGATAGGGGCTGCAATAGCTATCATACATCAACATGTGGAAGAGGCTGAGGGTGGCGAGGATGAGAATGCTGTTGACCAACCCACAGTGAGGAGACGGAGAAGAGTGTACAGACCCAGGGTAACCTACCGGGGGTACATGAGCTGAAGATAGTGGAGCACTATAGGATGGACAGGGACCTCCTACAGCAAATTGTTGAGCTGTGCCGGCCATGCCTCACACATAGAACTAACAGAGAGGAACCCATCCCAGTGGATATGAAGGTATGTGTAGGCCTAAGAAAACTAGCTACAGGTACCTTCCAAAGGCTAATTGGGGATATCATGGGGATCTCACAGGCATCAGCATCCAGGGTACTCCACCAGTCCCTGGATGCCATGTCAGCACATGGTGATCACGTGTATTTCCCCAACACTCATGAGATGTTGGCCAGCAATATGCATCTCTTCCAGCAAATAGCAGAATACCTTGAGGTATACACATACATTGACCTAGAAATGTAAAAACAGTCAGGTGTTCCCCACCCCCAGTCCTATGTAGAAATGTAGTAACAGTCAGGTGTGCCCCCTCCCCCAATTCTGTGCAGAAATGTAGAAACAGTCAGGTGTGCCCCCCCAATCCTATGTAAAAATGTAGAAACAGTCAGGTGCGCCCCCCCCAGTCCTATGTAGAAATGTAGCAACAGTCAGGTGTGCCCCCCCTCCAATCTGAGGTAGACATGTAGTAACATGTATGTGTAGGTATAATACCAGTGGAGCACAGATGACCTGAGGTGGCCAAGGTAGCAGGATAGATTGTAGCATTTGTACAGTTTGCAGGTATGCATGTGTTAGGTTGGTGTGCGTTTCATATTGTGTGAGAGTGGTCAGTATGTACGCATGTTGAGGTTTGACCTGGTGGCCATTGCCCACTACTGCCGATGACATGGCCAAGTCCTTACAACTGCAGTGCCAAAGACAATGTTCCCCAGTATAACACATGCTAGCAGTAAGCCATTGTAAATGTATGGTGGTAATATGTGTCACCATCTGAAAGATGGACATGTCATGACTGTTGTGCTAGATATACAAGCAGTACACAGGGAAAAGTACCCCAGACATACAGTATGTAATGTGTAACTGTGAAATGGACACACCCTTTGGATTGTACATACAGGTATGCCTCACATTATCTGGGCTTGTAGTAGGGAATACCAATGTCGTCCGGTCGAACACTTGCCTATCACAAAGGTGATATGACTGATGTATTGGGAAACGGCTGATGTCCCTGCACACACCAGCATAACTGGAATGCGCCATGCATATCTGTGAGTCAGATGCAAGTAGTGTCCATAGCACACATGCACCCAGTTCACCCAAACACCAGTCAGAGGTACCCCT
The DNA here is from genome assembly GCF_019279795.1 of Protopterus annectens. NCBI lineage: Eukaryota > Metazoa > Chordata > Ceratodontiformes > Protopteridae > Protopterus > Protopterus annectens. The sequence continues at coordinate 1,892,398,270 of NC_056732.1, read as the reverse complement.
CCGGTCGTATCCCTGCTGTTGGGAATGGGTACAATATGACCTCCACCTGTGTATGGCAATAGCGAAAGAATGCAGCATGCAGTGCAGATGTCCCATGAAAGTGTGTCCCTAGCTGTAAGTAGCACCCTACCAGCATCCACACCACCTGATCAATACTGATAGAAAGTATTGGCATGAACATCTAGCACACCTACCCTGTCACCCCAGGGGAATATACTGTATGGCAGTCTGGGACTGTAGGACTGACAGAATGCAACTGCCTGCTACAGCTGGCCTGCATCACCACCAAATGGCCTACAGGCCTCTGCCAAAGGCCTGCATCTCACCTGTACTGCCAATGTATGTTAGGTCATGGACACCCAAATAACAACATAACACACTCCACATAAGCCATATACAAGGCCATGTGGACAAACCACAGTAACATGTCCACCATATCCAACTGCATGAACTGTGGACCAACACCAAAACACAGCTGTGATGAGGTGATAACTATAGGGAAAGTATCAGAGAATGTATGCATAATGTATGGAAGAGGATATAATAATAGAGGGGGGTGGGAGCATGGGCAGCATGGAATGTGCAAAGTCCAACACACAGCCATGTGCACATACTATTCCTGGCTTCAAAAACAAAAAATGGTGGCTACAAACCTGCCCGTACACCACAATAGGGGTAATGTCCTGATTTATGACTCCTGCTTCTGGGTAACATGTGTGAATCTGTACAGCTGTGTGGTATTGCCACATAAAGATATGGCCATACTGTCAAGTTGATGTACCTGGAATGAATACACACATGCAATACAGAAGGACATATTGGGCATGCTCACACACTTAGAGAAATGAAGGCAATGTCAGACAACAACATACTGAAAGATCGTACTGGGCATGCTCACACACTTAAACAAATGAAGCCCATGTCTACCAACAACAGTGGACCATACATATCTGGCAGTTACAGATGTTAGTGCATACACCCCTCAGTATGCACCAGTCATGCTTTGCACACACATTGGATAGGAATACACACATATATCCAAGGACAACACACTATAATATGACAAAAGTACAGATACATAGGTGTGTGGAAGAGAGTGACAGTGACAAAGAGCCTTCCGTCATGAGGCCTGTCCCACCCAGCACACAGCCAAATGGCTACAACCACATGATGTGTAAATGTCACTCACTGTAGAAATTTGCCACTGGCATCCATCAGCATTACAGTCTGGTGAAAGTGCTAGCTGTGCAACATGACTGTACAAGGCAGTAGTCATCTAGCAGTTGTATACACATACCTGTGGAATGTAAACCCGTGTGTGCCAGAGTGTGGTGTATCCACCTCTAGATGAATGGGTTATGGCCCATGCACACACACTGCCCTCCTCATAGCCCTACTATGACAAAGCTGCTGTTGCCATTCAGTTTGAAATACACCTGTGGGAAGGGAGCAGCTCCATAATCTCTGTGCCACATCCTATAACTGTGTAATGCTGTAGTGTGATAAACTAGTTAGGTAGCAGTTCTAGTCCCATACATGGTAACTGTGTGTGTTTGTGTGTGTGTGTGTGTGTGTGTGTGTGTGTGTGTGTGTGTGTGTGTGTGTGTGTCTGTGTAGGGAGCAATGCTTTTTAGGCTAGTCACACTCACTACATTTCAAATGCCTTACTTTGGCAAGGCTGCTGATGTCATTCACTGTGAAATACACCTTTAGGAAACAAGTAGCCCATTAATCTCCGTGGTACATCCTATAACAGTGTAATGCTGTAGTGTGATATAGTACTTTAGTAGGAGTTCTATTCCCACACATGGCAAGTATGGATGCTTGTTTGTGTGTTTCTTTGTCTATGTAGGGAGCAATGTTTTTTAGGCTAGTCACACTCACTACAATTCTAATGCCCTTTTTGGTAAGCCTGCTGATGTCATACCCAGTGAAATACACCTTTGGGGAAGAAATACTCCAGTAATCTCTGTGGTGTATCTTATAACTGCGTAATGCTGTACTGTAATAAACTCATTAAATAGGAGTTCTAATCCCAGACATGGCAAGTGTCTGTGTTTGTCATTTGTATCCTGTGTGAAGGTGGCTGTGAGTGTGTAATAACTAGACTCATTGTGGAGTGGATTTTGCAAATTTCTTATATGGTGGCCCTATTATATGTCACAATGTCCACCTTACAAGAATAACAGATGTGAAATAGCTGAGAGGCTGTGGTGCCAATCCATACCCCTACATGTGACACCAAGGCCTGGTGAACAAAGTTAGCAACCCTTGTATTACCCAGAGAACACTCTCAACCCATGTCTCACACAAACACACTTGCCAAGGCAACAACCGCTATGTTGGTAGTACCCTGCATATTGCCCACAGAAAGTAGCCATGGTGTGATTGCAGTGGAGTACAGAGGGTATGGCACCCTGTCCATCAGTACAATAGGCACGTACATGCAGACAGTGCGCCTTCACTATGTTCCCCACTGGAAGCCTGCAACACCTGTGGTGCCATCAAATGTGACCCACAAAGGACATACCATGCCTTAAACACATGCCCTGTATGGACAGATGCCATGGACACCAGAGAATACCTGTATCATGCTATCAATGTAGGTGCAGGGTCAACCTGCTGTCCATTACCAGTTCCTGCCACATGAGGCCAGGACTGGCACATCTGATGATAACAATCTGTGTACACAACATGGGCCAGACACCCCAGGTACAGTTCCACGTCACTGTACATGCATGTGGGATGTGTGCACATTCCAGACAGCATCCATGTCATGGACTAATGAACACATACATGGCAAGCATTGCACAGCAATGGCCACACACAATAGTTACCCAGGTGGCTGGATGGTGAATACAATACCCACCTGTGTGGGCCAATCCAGACACTACACCCCTGAGCCATACTGCAGACCATTGTCATGTGGCCTGATACCAAGGTATACCCTTCACCTAGCCTTGTATAGCCTTCTGACACAGTCAATCACTATGCACCTGTGAAGCAATGCACGCATGCATGTCAGTACTGGCACCTTGTGTCTGTGTGTGTGGTATATGATGCTTTCGACCACATTCACACTCACTACAACTCCCATTGGCATACTGAAGCATGCTGTCTGATGTCAGACACCTTCACATACCCTTTGTTCATATAACCTCCGGATAACCCCTGTGGTGCATGTGATACCTGTATATTACTGTATTGTGGCAAACTAACTAGTTAGGAAGTGTATTCCTGACCCTGCCAAGTGTGTCAGTGTGTGTGAATCCTTGAGAGAGTGTGGCTGTGTTGACATTGACACTTGTTCATGTGGACAGGCACATGTTCTACACCTACTGTATCACTACCATATCACTATTGCAGATGTCACTCACCATCACATATATGTTTGGACAACTCCTCAACATGTAAGCTATGTGGTACATGTAGTAGCTCCATAGACATGATAGCAATACATAGTCAGTCAGGGGTGCGAAACCCTGTACTGGTAAATGTGTGACCCAAACGTGCTTAGGTTTTGCTCTTCCACCCCCTCCCTGACTTACTTTGTCTCTGTTTGTCTCTCTCACTCCCTCTCTGGTGGTTGTGGAGAACTACACCTGCTTTGCTTAGGCAGTAGCTTGTGTTTTCTAAGTTATGGTCATGATCAGCTGATGGCCTCTGCATGAATTGCAGCCCTCGTCTAGCTGATTGCATGTGGAACAGCTGTGGTAATATTCCCATAGCCAGTTGCATGGAAACACACTCCAATATCTAGGAACATCATGTTGGTGCTTGGACTTTTCATTCACTGTGAGTAGGACCTAGATCTGGTGTTTGGCAAACAGCATCACAAATGCATTTGCGATTTACCTCTAACAACATACACTGTGGAAACAGGCCAACACACAGGAGGGGGATGTGCCTGACATAACTACCGAATGTAAGAGTTGCTATTCTGCATTTTGAGTAATGCTGGTTTAACAGGGTGTGTGTGGATATGGCTGGTCTACATGTTTTAATACCTGTCATGACAGTGCTATGTTTTTGAGGAAACCCCCATCTGTAGGGTCATCTGCAGACTGGGCAGTGTGTGGAGCCTTTTGTTTCTTGTGTTACTCACAGAACACCTATCTGAGAACCGCAGAAGCATAGTGTGAGGATTGCAGTCAGTACATGGTGACAGCCATGAGAGCTACTGACTTCATATCCCTCATAGGACATATGTCACAACAAACCCTGGTACAACAGTAAATGTATGAGGTTATCACAGGAACATGCCAATATTGTCTGTCATCCTTTGTACATATGTCCTGCAGTAAGCGGTGCATATGTCCTGTACACCATTATTTATTGACATCATACCTGATAACAAGCCAGTCAGATATCAGACTGCTAGACATGTTATGTATAGTAGGAGTTGTTTCTGAGGACATAGCTTGACCTTTCTGTGGTTGTGTGTACAGTACTGGAGACTGTGTATTTAGAGCAATTGTTGACAGTATGTGTATTACACATACGTACCTTGGGCTGTGCACTGACTGTGGTAGATGCCATTGTTGTTGGTCCTGTTCTATCTGATGTAACATGCTGCTCCAGTGTAAGGTACCCTATTGGCTCACATGTCTGTAGGGCCAGACACACACGTGCCCCATACCACAGGCAGCCATTGGACCACACAGTACCATGACCCAGTGTATGTAAGGTCAGTGTGTGAGTGGCACATATGAGGATGGTGTTTATCAGACAGTCCATACAGTGTCATATTAAGCATGTGTACCATATGTGGCTGTGGCTGTGTTTATATTGGTTGTGGGTATGCACTTTCACACAGGTGTCTGTTACTCTGTGCTGTGACATGCATGTAGAGCCTGCTATAATTACAGGTACATGTGTATTCCCCCATACAAAATGTAGTCCAGTGTTGTGGCAGTCTGCCTGTAGTTTGCACAGTGCTTTGTGACATGCCTAGCAGCCTAGTGTAATTACACAGTGTGCTGATATATCCAGTTATTTGCAAGAAATACTGATGCCAGGCCACCATAACTGTTGTGTATTTCTGACAAAGAAGTGGGATTCTGAACAGATGTATGTCACTAACTCCTGGGTAGTATGTGACCATGTGACCCCTGCACCACCAGGTATTATGTGTCAGGACAGACTGGAGTGTGTGCATACATAAACTGTGTGGGCATATGTAGTGCAGTATTTAAGTGATATACCCATGTACATGGCTATTAACATTCACATTGGGAGGCGTGGTCCACATGTCTCGCATGAAGGGGATATGTGTGCACCTCTGGACTGACCACAGAGTGCCAGACTGTCCACATATATTGGTCATATCTCTGCTGTAGTCCACAGGATCATTACTGTGCTAGCAGTGGTACTGTACTATGATGTCCTTAGGATGTCTGTCAGTAGCCAATGGCACACATGCTAAAAGCAGATGTGACCTCTCACACACAACATGTCTGTTAAGGCAACTCCTATTACAGTAGCAACAGTCTACATATATACCTGCAATACATACATGACATCCCCTTGCACTAAGAGGTTGGGACTGTTGGGGCTGAGGTAGGACTCCACTCCATGTTCTGGACATATGGTGTATAAATATCTATATAGATATATACACATATACATATCGACATACATAGATGGCACTCATAAGCCAAGCCGAGAATCGAACGGGACAACCTCTTGCTGTGAGGTAACAATGTTATCACTGTACCATCGTGGAAGTCATATATATATATATATATATATATATATATATATATATATATATATATATATATATATATATATATATATATATATATAAACACTCAAATATATACATATACAGAGCAATATATGTCTACACATACACAGATATAGATACATATGCACATATACTTATGGATATCTACATCTATATCAACAGTAATAGGTATATCTGAATAGATATGCATGCACATATAGTTGTAGATATCTATATATATATCTACATAAATAGGTATATCTGTACACATAGGATGTGCATACATATATAGCTATATATACATATATCTATACACACACACACACACACACACACACACACACATATATATATATATATATATATATATATATATATATATATATATATATATATATATATATATATATATATATAGGACATTTCACTGAATGCACATTTCACTGAAACTCAAATGACTGAACACAAATCACTGAAAGCACAATTCACTGAAAACCCAATTCACTGAAACACATTTCACTGAAAGTTATATATGGCCTTTTCCCCACTGTAGTGCAACCCTGGATTTACTACATATAGTAATAGGGGTGTGGGGGGCACTGTCCCCGACATATTTTAAGTGCATATTATGTTCGAAAAAAGTATTATATTGGAATTGCAAGTATCCATGTATATAGTTGCCACCCACACCCCCCTTACTATATATACTAACTCCAGGGTCGCACTACAGTGAGGAAAAGGCCATATATAACTTTCAGTGAAATGTGTTTCAGGAAATTGAGTTTTCAGTGAATTGAGATTTCAGTGAAAAGTGCACACTAATTTGACTTTCAGTGAAATGTGCATTCAGTGAAATGTCCTAGACCCATACATATATATATATATATATATATATATATATATATATATATATGTACAAAGAGATCTACACATGGCCATATATATTATGCACTATACAGATGTGTAGACAGACATATGTATGAATATACATGTGTATGCACATGTAGACATATATCAACATATGCATATGTATATATCCATATTCCTGTCATGTATTAACATCACAGTTGTGTATACCTTCCCAGATGTATCTCACCGTATGTATCTGATATGTGTACATTATGATATAACGACATATGTGATGCAACAGTAATATCAATAACAAGTCTTACACAACTGTGGAAGTAAAGGCAATTGTTCAATGCTAATCAATATGTGTATTGACAGAAAAACAACAACTTTTTTCACAGTGGTCATGGCATAGTGGTTAATTGTTGTGACTATTGTGTACAGGGTCCTGGGTTTAAGACCTGCAAGGGCTGTTTATTTTGTTGCTAGACAGAGCAAGGGCTGTCAGATACAGAGTGGTTAAGGCAGTTTTGAACAGTTTTAAGCATGTTTGTGTGAATTTGTATGAAGCTAAGCGGTGCTAAGCTATGGGTAAATGTATGGGCACTTACACCATGTAGGCTTCGATTACCAGTGCGCAAATAAGCTTAGCTGTTATATTGGAGCAATGTTGATACCTGCTAAGCATGGCTTAGCTCTGATAGCCAGTTCTCCCCACCCAGTCCAATAACATAGCAGGGTAATAACATCCATAATAAGTGTATGTAATGCCATGTACAATACATACGCCTATGTGCTGTCATTACAGTAGCAAGGGGTGTGAGTGTCATGTCTGGGACACACAAGTATATGAGGCCTGTACAGCGCTGTTATCCATGTGAATGTGTTACATACAGGGGTAGTAACCCAGGGTACATGCTGTCACACTGGCATGTAGTTTATCATAGCAGTACTACTATTGACAGTGCTTTCCCAGGCAAGAGTAGAGTGCTAAATGTAGTACTGACAACAAGCACACCTGCAGGCATAGCTGGACTCTGAGGCCTCCCTGTTGTATCCCTGGTGTGTGAGTTGTGTCACAGCATGTATCCCCTACCGGATAATGATCCAACATGTGGAATGTAACTATAGACTACCGTCTGTACAGCACATGTTAGTGAGGGCTTCCAACATGTAGTTATGACATGAATATTGTTGTCAAATGTCTATCTGTCGACACATTCATCCTACTGCATAACTACTTGCCAAGCTGATGACTGCCAGTCCCTGTACAGATGTGCAGATGGCAGGTATCCAGCTGGGATATGTACAGGCAACCTATGTTTGATTGCCACTGACATGTCTGCCCAGCTGTGTAAGAACTGGCACATATAGGAGACAGCACCCTGTACACAACACATGCCATGGGTACCTGCACTACACTACCACAGTCAACATGCTTGGGTACAGGTCTCCATCACAGACACTAACCATGTGTTGTAATACATGTTGCATACATGTTAACTGGATCACCTCAGTGGCCATTTGCAGGAGGCACCCAGAGGATTGGCTGATGCATGTGTCTCTCACCCTGCCGGTCACCAACATGGTGTCTGTAGATAGATTGCCTGCTGGCACATAGCAGGTAGCATGATACCACTGTGTACATACCCCCTACACAACCCATCTCTCCATGGACAATAGCAGGTACACACCTATGACCACCTGCAGCGATGCATCCCAGTACTGACACATGTGTATGTGTGCATTACTGAGGATAGCAGTGTCTGTGTGTTAGTACACCTGTACTTGTGAATTCCATGAGTGCCTTCACAACCACCGCAACACCCATTGCCATAGTCAGTTGTGGCTGCTACTGTATGGGACATTACATGTACCCTGTTACACTCCTCTCCCTACCAGCTACACAAGCCTTGCAGTACCAGCACAACAGAGTTGTACAAATGGGTTAATAGGCATGGGATAGCCATTGAGTTCTGGCAAGTGTGTGTATATGTGCATGTTTGTATATCTGTAGGGTACACCATTCCGAGTACACATACTCCTATTACAATACCCATTGTCACACAGTAGTAAAGATAGTGTTGTTGCTGCCCATAGGTGAGGCATGACAATGCAACACCCTACTATGCCTGTGGCATGTGCATTAGATGCATATCCCTGTAGTACCACTGTTGGGATATACAATGGGTTGTATCGCAGCCATGGGCAATGTGTGATGGTGGGTATATCAGAGTGTCATCATGGGTTTCAGGGAGTACAATATCCACTGGGGGATGTGGGTGCTGTGTACACTGTCATTACACCAAGGTACCTGGTATATGTCCTATGTACCACTTTATCGTGACCACTGTCACCATCAACCATACAGGTAACTGATACCACAATCCAGTCCAATTATGCATGTGTTGTGTGCAGCCTACCTGTAATACATTGGACACACGGTCAAGTTAGTTAGCAGCGATAGGCCCAGGTCTCTTGGACGTGTGTCTGCCTGTTATGTGTCTGTTAATGTGTATATGATGGTATGTCACACTATGGATTGTCCATATACAACTGTCACATTCCCCCATTAGCATACTGTACATGTCTGGGGATGTTCTGCATGTAACATGTAACCTGGAACACACCTCACCCTAAACACTGTGTGGTGTGTACAATGAAAGCCACACACTTCAGTAGCACTACATACCTAGGTAGGGGTCTAGTATCAGTGTTGCTAAGTAAGAGTGTGCATGTATGTGGATGGGTTTACATCAGGTTGCAGATTATACACATCCCAGCGGGTCACCTGTCCATGTGGCACAAGCAATAACTGTTATACAAACATGTGACATGTGTTCAACTGTACCCCAGATTTCTCACAGCCATGGTGTCACCACAGTGCCATACCCCTTGAGGAATATGACTGCAGACCATCCTCCTGCTGAATCATGTACACCTACAACAAAAATTGATAACATTATGGAGACCACAATCAGCCAGTGTTACTAACAGCTATAATGCATCATTGCTGGATGGCTACACTACCTGACATGTATGCATTAAACATTACTCCTGACAACATGTTACACTGCAGTAATTTGGTACACTGTAGTACAGTCACCGTGTGCATCAGAACCATATTATTCTGTCCCTGCATCGATGTTATGGATGACAGGGATGTGGCACAGGTATCATCATATGCACAGGGTGTGCTGTTGGTTTGCCAGAGGCTGAGGGTGGGCCATACATTTGACACCATGTGTGTGGGTGAGGGGTGTAATGAGTTGAACTGGGCATGGTGACGTGGTGTGTGTAGGTATGGAGTTGCCCTAGGTGTGTTTGTATAGTGTGTGGGTATGCATACACACAGTTCCGCCATGTGACTGCCCTATACAGGTGTTTATGGACAGCTGCAGACCATATCTAGCAGGGTGTGCAGTTCACTGCCTCCAGCCACGGACATGTGGACTGTGCCTGCCAAGGGTTCCATGAGCACGTCTGGGTACAGGCCTTAATGTGCTACTCTCCCCTGATGATGACAGATGTCTGCTGGAACCAGGTCCCTCCTGAGACTGGCCAGGACCATGTGCTTGTTGCTGCTGTGGTGTGGTGTGGACAGTGCCCCCTGCAGAGTGGGGCTGGTACTGCCATTACGGGAGCACCTTGGTGTCCAGGCATGTGCAAGTTGACTACCAGCTGTTGGTGTTGCTGTCTTACGTCCATGCGGCCATCGCCACATTCCCGCCACATGTTCAAGCATGGACAAACCACGGTCGATGAGGCCCATCATCTCACCAAACAGTCTATCTATGAGCTCAGTATAACCAAGGAGGGCACCAGACAGTTCATGGAATTTGTTGCTTGCAAATGTGAGAGCAGCCCTCTGCAGCCTCAGGCCCTATCTGGTGTACAGTTCCATACGTGCCTGCACCCCCATGACAGCCTGAAGCATGCAGCCGGTGCTACCAGTTGTGGCATGTCTGCCAGGGGCATGATGACCAGCGGCCCTACCATGAGTACCCTGGGACATCTGCCTATGTAGTGCCCTGCCGGACATCTGGCTATGCTTGCTGTGACCAGACACAGTAGGCATGGATACCACACTCTCCTGTGCACTGTCACCAACCACCAGCTGTTCCTCCGCTATGGCCATTGGTTATGGGGTATGTATAGGCACTGAAAATGTGTTAGGGGTTGGGGAGGCTAAAAGGGGGATGTCAAATGATCGTGCTGTTTCAGCCCCTGACAACCCTACCTGTGCCTCAACAGTACTATCATCATCCTCAGTGTCTGTATGGGCACCAACATCAGATTGCATGCAGGAGGGACCCTGACCCACCTTGCCACCTGTGGGGGAAAACAAGAAATGCACTTTAAGACCTGTACAGCATCGCATAACAGTACACACATATACGCACACACACCCACACACACCACCTTAATACCTACCTGTCCGTGACTTTACAGACAGCCCCATGTTTATCCCCATGCATTCCCCATCCTGCATCACACTTTGTAACATACACTCATTAATACCATTCATTATGTATCCATCCTCTAAATGCCTAGACAAGTGATCACAACACAAGACCTGTTACTCCATAACCTCCCTGACCTGAGTGGAGTGGTTTTACATGGCCTCACTGCTGTCATTCAGTGTTCACCCTGTGTATATCTGGACATTGTGAGCATGGCCCCTATATGTGAGGGGCTACTATGTTCACTCCATAATTTCATGCACTGGAGTGTCATGTTTAAGTATTGCTCAGTACATGCCAGATATGCTGCTCAATCAACCTATCATGTGACAACTGTAATATATGGATACACTCCCTGGTGTTGATAGTAGTTCTCTAATGCATCTGTAGTGCTGCATACGTGGGTTGTTGGTCACCTCTCTGCTAAATGTGATATTAAGGGTATACCTGGTGTCTACTTTCCCTCCCAATGCATGTTCCACGCTACAGACCTTATTATACTATCAGCTGTCCTGTAATTACATACATGAAAAGTATTCCTGGGGTGTCATGTGTCAGTCCATGTCCATGTACTACACGATCCCAAAGGGAAGTACTGCTGTATGAACAACCCCACAATCACACATGTGCATACATGGACACCCACACAAGCACACACATGCACACATGCATCATACATGCATCAAACTCCCTCCACATCACCAGAGTGACCCTACAGGCAAAATAACCACCCACCGACACACATACACACACACACACACACACACACACACACACACACACACACACACACACACACAGGTGAAGTTGCACAAAGATAGTACAGACACTCCTCCTATTACTCATCTGTCAACATGCATAACATATGGTACACACCAGCATGCAATGCAGCTATAGGCAATCCATGCTAGCAACAGTATAAATGTGTGTGATGCATAGGCTGTGTTAGTAGATGATGCCCCTTCCCCTGGATATCACTGCAGCCATGTACACAGTATTACTGTGCACCTGTTCTGCACCCTGCTATGTACTGTGCACCAAACCTCACAGGTGTATAACCCATTGCTGAATGTGTAGTACTGTATCAGTTATGTCAGCTCTAATGCTCACAGCACCTATGTTTTTCAGCAACACATACCTGGGATGATATGTGGACAGATTTAATTTGTGAATGTCTGATGTCTGGTTTACAGATCTCAACATCAGCAGACCATGTATGACCAATCCAACACTATTACACTGACAACCGTCAGACCATACCATGGCTATGGGGAGTGTATACCCCCTTATTGATATGATGCATCCTTCCTTGATCTGCCATGGGACCACATCACCGCATATATTAACAGTACATGAGCCCGATATCTGACATATGTCCTGTACATTCACATGCCGTGTCTACGGAATGTGTTAGGTGTGCAGATGCTGACCACGATGCATGCACTCAGTGTGTGCATATGAGTGCACACCCTTATCATGACGGTTTGTTGCACTTATTGTTATGTGTACTGCAGCAGTCACTATTCCTGGCAGGGGTATACTAGCATGGGCCATCTGCATTTTCCAGTGTATGTTAAGTCTGCCCTACACATGTATCCCAAATCTGCATGATTGCAAGGTCTACTCATGTGCACATCCCTTGGTGTTCACACACTGCCATCACTATTGTTGTGGGGGTAGGGTTACATCTGCCACAGTTCCTGAACCTGACTGTGTGCAGATACAGGCATTCTTAGCATCCTTAGGATCCCTGCTGCAGTGCACTGGTGTGTCATGCTGACACCCCCTTCCCACCTTCAGCCTTTTTGCAGATGCTTGACAAGTAAGGCCTACACATGTGTGTCTGTTTGCAGTGTCCCATACACTGAACACCACGTGTTATAGCCTAGTCCCAGCTAATAATGTGGACCACAGTAATACGTTATGCCATAGTGTAAATCTGTAACAGTTGCCATTGTACTACTGGTATATACACTGTTGTTGCACTGTATATGGGTTATGTTTCACACATGTCCCTACTGTAGGCCATGTCTCCCACCATTATGTTAATCCCTGTGGACACATTCTGCAATGACAGGATGTTAGTTATCTTGCAGGTGTCTGACATACCCTTCCAACACCCCATCATGATCACCACTGCATTGCAGTGCATTTAACAGCAACAATACGTGAACATGTACAGCATGCATTCTGGGTAGGTATGTTGGATGTGTGCATGGAATATACCATAGCCATTACATGCCCAATGTATTGGCAAGCATCAACATAAACCATACTCACCAGCTACAGGCTGCTGCCTTGGTGGTATACTGGAGGGACCTACATAAGAGGATGAGAGATGCAAAGTCAGTGACCACACCTGTGGCACTGCTACAGGATGGGTGCAGCATTACAACACATCAACAGTGCATGTCCACAATACTACCACGTATGTACATCTGTTTATTACTACTATGCAGCAACAAACTATATATATGACATGTCAGATATGCATAATCTACTTGTACAGATGCAGATGCATACACAACAGTGGTCTACTGATATGGCCTGTGGCCTTACCTGCATGCTACTCAGCCAGTGTGTGGGTAGCACCCACCTCCACAATGGCATCTGGCAGTTGTTAGCTGTGCGGTCGGGCAGGTGCCACTAGGCTGACAAGGAGCTCTTCAACACATGTTGGGGGGGTGGATGGTATGCCCCCCCCTGTTGTGAGCTGATCCCCCTGGACTGCAGCAGCATACCAATGGGCATTGCGAAGCAGGTCAGAACAATGATACCGGACCTGCTCATAACTGTGGTTGTGCAGTCTGACATCATTGACCCTGTGGACTAGGTCATTCCACATGGCGGTCCTCTCCTGCTGCTCATGGGTGGCCTGGCCAAACAGGACAGGGTAGTGCTGGATTAGATAGCTCAGCACTATGTCATTTTCAGCTGCTGAATAAGCAGGGAGGCATCCATGTGACATCTTGCCTGAAAAACGTAAAGATGGAAACAGGTCTGAGCAACTCATACAGCAAGGTTACTACAGTTCTTAATACACATCTATGTCACCCCCCACCATAACAGTGACAATAAACTGTACACACAACTCAATAGGTATGGCTACAGCTTACCTACCAGTGGGACAGATATTGTATTGGACCACACTTTGTGCTATGTGTTTGTAGCCATGTTCCCTGTGTGAACACTATCATTGCTGGCCTGTTACAGACTAGTCACCTGCATTCCATTGTCAGGGCCACTATGGTTCCATATATGCCTGTGGTTTGCTTGCTATGTGATTGCTGCACATCTGACATTCTGTGTTATTGGGGATATCTATGCATGCTGTTGGACATGTTCATTGGGATTGTGTAGACTATTACTACCCACGTATGTTCTATAACAGTGACACAATAGCATGTTTAGGGAATATTTGCCAGCAGAACCACCTCTCCAAACTCATCTGCCCATGTTACCAGGCGATATCACACGTGGGACCCACCCTGGGGCCACCTCATGTACTGGTCCAGCACTACCTTCAGGTGGAACCACCTCAGGGGATATTGCCCCCTCCCCCCTGAGAGCACACACAGACATGATCCTGTACCCAGAGGTCAGGTCCAGGGTCTGTTCCATAGCGGGCTCCACAGACACATGTGGGATGTGCTACATCACCTTGAAGCACACAGTACACATTCACAGGGTCCAAATACTCCTCCTGCTCAGCTTCCAGGATAGGTACCTTCAGGACTTAGACTGCTGTTGTGAGTAGCAGTGGGTAAGAGGCTTATTTCCATTGTTTCCATATTGGGACTCATGGGCTTCCACCATCCAGGGTGTTTACCCACCACATGTGTTATATACCACCCCTGTAGGCTGTCCTATATATCTACCAATCTGGACCACCTCCACAAATATACCTGCCATACTTCCCTATAGTCCCATTCTCTACTTCACAGACAAGGGTAATGTGGTCTTAACAAGGGGTTCACATGTGACATACCCATCCATGTTGCACACACTGATAGCTGTATATATCTGTGTGTATTGCTATGTGTGCTGTTCCCTCGCACATAGCATGCAGCACTATGGTGGTACTATAGGGGATATATATTTACATACATATATGTGTGTGTGTGTTTGTATATATATATATATATATATATATATATATATATATATATATATATATATATATGTATATATATATATGTAGGCGTATATATAGATATATATCTATATGTGTAGATATATATGATGTTGTATATATGTGCTTATGTATATGGCTACATATGGGTATCTGTATATCTGTGGACACATGTATATATATATATATATATATATATATATATATATATATATATATATATATATATATATATATATATATATATATATATATATATATATATATATGCATTTGTGTGTGTGTGTGTGTGTGTGTGTGTGTGTATGTGTGTGTGTGTATACACATATACATACCTATATATGGGGTACATTCAGACATCAGGTCCACAATCTCAAAACTCCTTCCTGCACAGCTGCACTGTTCTGCCTTGCTACAACACAGATAGGTGCCACATATGGACACAGCCTAACATTAGGGGTATATGTAGGGCCAGATTGCAGGTAACCCTATTATTCATAGGTTCATAGGTAGATACTAGGCTATTGGCCCTAGGGCATAATTAAGCCTAGCTAAAATGTTTCGGCTTTCGCCTCCCATGTGGTTTAGTTACCTGTGCCTCTATCGAGCAGGGCCACAGAAGTGATTCCTGAGATGAATTTCCTGTTTCCCATCCACTCATCAAGATTTCTCTTGAAGAGCACTGGTGAGGGGCTCTGCCTCCCATATATGGGGACCATATTCCAGAGCAAGGGGAGTCTCTGGGACACGAATCTGTCCCTACAAGTCCTGTTTTTTTTTTATGTCAGGTTAATGTCCCTTGAGCACGTAGCTTTGCTGGATTGGGTTTTCCTTAGGTGGAGCATTTCTAGCAATTCAGGGTTTGCCATAGCCTTGTATGTTAGGCAGAGGCCATCTCTGAGTAGTTGATGCTTGACCGAGTACAGTTTGAGTTTTTTTAGCCTCATGGCATAGGGCATCTGTTTAAGGCCTGTTATCCTGTTTGTGAGGTACTTTTGAGGCCTCTCCAGTTGTTGAAGATGTCTTTTAAGGTACATCCCGAATGGGGCATTATATTGAATAATGGGTCTAATGAGTGATGGGTAGAGGGGGACAATTACTTCCTTATTCCTAGATGCAAACCCCTTTGTGATAAGATGGGTCATGTAGAAGGATTTTCTAACCATTTTAGCGATATGGTTTTTGAAGGAGGCGTTACTATCCACCTGAGTCTCTGTGATAAGTGGGCTGCCACCTATGTGGTAATTCATTCGTACTTGTTTTTTTCCAAAAGGGATGACAATGTACTTTTTGGCATTTAACTTGAGGTCGTAATTTTGGCACCGCATATCTATGACACCCATGACATTTCAGCATGCTACAATACAAGTTAACCTGAGTGTCATGCAAGTGGTGGGCTGTGGAACCTGTGTGTCCATCATTATGGCATTAGTTTCACCACCAGCTATTGTCCACAGTAATATACATCCCTTCCATTACACACCACACACTATATTGGCTTGCATCTTGTCAGTTGTTGCTGCTCTACACAGTTGATGGGTATGGCCCACTACCCACAGTGACAGACTCTAATCTCCATAGCAGTTGTTCATCTGAAGATCATTACAACAACAACATCCATTGGCACATGTATATCATTCCACATCATCTACCCCAGTATTATAAACCGGGAACTACAGTCAATTACATGCATATATTCTTCACATACCTGTTGTGGGGATGAGGTCTGCTGTGGATAGTATTCTTGTAGGAGGTAGTTTTTTTTTCACTCCTTCTCCTGCTTCCTTTGTTGTATTTTTTTGGTGTTGTTATGGTTCAGGAGCTGTTGTATGTTTTCATTTTTTTCTCTTTCACTTTATTTCTCTGTGTCTCTATCTCTCTCTCTCTCTCTGTTTCTCTCCAGTAAATGGATTGAGCTGCCTGGAATAGATTGAAGCATGGCTTTTGTGGGTGATGCACATGATCAGGTGATGGCCTCTGCACCAATCAGTGTCCTCCACTTGCTACCTGCATGCAGCCAGCTGTGTATTACTTGCAATTACCACTGTCATGGCAACCTACTACTATAAATCCCTACCATCATATTGGCATGGCCCCTTTACCTTTCCTGTATGGTGGGCATCCTTCCTATGTGTGGGCAGCAGTGTTACAGACAGCAGGTAGCAATACCTCTTACAAGAGGACTTGCACACTCAGGCCAGCTACATATTTGTATGAGGTTCTGGAACTACAAACAGAGTGTGAACACTGTTGTTGTATGCATTGTATAGCGCCAGTGTTACAGGGTTTGTGTGTACATAATAATTTAACATGGACTGAAGCCTGTCTGCATAGGTGTCAACTGTGCGCCTATCCACCTGATGGCCAGAGGTGTGCGTGTTATGTTTTGCCTGTCCACCACACAGGTCTTGTGTCAGATATATCGCTGGTTGTGTGTGTGTTGAGTGCTATCAGTACATGGCTACATCTATTTGTGTTTCTGACTTTATATTCCTGACAAAGTGTATGTTGCAGACTATCCTGTAACACCAGTGACTTCCTTAGTGTATCACAACACTATTTCACATATGAGCCTGTGTTCCAGCCTCTGTCCTCCACCTACATACCAGGCTTTGTCCATATGACATGCTGTCAGGGGTTGTCATGTAGTGGCCTGTGAGTATGTCATGCTGCCATTCCTGCCATCATTGCACTGCTGTTGTGGCCCCCACACATATTGTGGGGTTGGGTCCATATCTGTGTGGGCTTCATCTGCACAATACACGTGTGCTCTTATACAGTCTAGAGGCCAGTGTATGTAACATAGGTTCATAGGTTCATAGATTAGTACTAAGCTAACTGCCCTTGAGAACCACTTTAAGCCTAGCCAATTATCCCTTGTGAGACTCGGACCCTGCACCTTGTGTTTGTAAGGCAAACACCTTAACCATTAGGCCAATCTCCCAACCCCTAACAGTGGTATATGGCCCTGTATGTCAGTCTATGGGGGGATGCGCCATAACTAACCTAGGCTGTTACAAAATGTGGGGTATCAGGAGTAAGCTGTCTTAAGGTATCTGGATGTACATTACCATACAATTCACCTTGGGTAAATGCAGGCCTATTGCTTCCTGCCATACAGACTGTTCTGTTTGTCAGTGTGATTATGATGGTTTCAGTTATGCCTTGTTATGTAACAGATACATCCCATTGTGTCATCTGAGGTATTTACCCCCTAGGGATTGTGTACAGAGTGTAGATAGAGGCTGCTGGACTATACACCTGCTTTACTTACTGTTGATTGATTGCTATCCTGTGGTCCAGTCTGTCTTTACTGTTGTACTACTTGAAGACCTTGGCCTGGACAGCAACATATGTAATCCTTTCCAGAATAATGTATTAATTTATCTGTTTGACAGTTGGATTAGTTTGTTTATATGTACTGCAGAGTCTAAACAGCTATATGACTTGGCATATACAACTGTAATAGTACACAAATAAAACATTCCCATGTATGCAAACCTGTGTGTGGTGTTATATCCTTTGACCTCTCTGTAGGTATATGCTGCAGGCAACAATTGTCATTTGTATGGGTGATTCATACAGTGTCCAGTTGGTAAGGTGGCAACTGTAGGCATACCGGCTGTTCCGTATGGTGTTCACCCTGTACATATGTATCTTCCTATAGATATCTGTGTGTGTGTATATGTGTAGTTGCATATATATCTACATAGATGTGTGTGTGTATATATGGATTCCATTCACTTGGTCGAATTTCATTTAGTCAAAAATGATTCCAGGCAGCTCACTTCACTGAAAGCTCACTTGACTGAAAGCTCACTTGGTCGAATTTCACTTGGTCGAAAATGGAATATAGCCCCTGCCCCACTGCAGTGTAACCCTGGAGTGATCATATTAAATCATATTAGATCATATTAAATAAGGGATGGGTGTGGGGAGCACAGCCCCCCACATTGGGGGGTGTCAGGCGCATAGCCCCCCACATAATTAATGTATTCACTGTTATATGAAGATATATCCATTAGAAATGCATTGATATATATATCTTTAGTAAAAACTACTGGCATGATGTTGGGGTTGAGTTTTCAGTGAAGTTTGCTGCCTGGAATAATTTTCGACTAAATGATATAGGTCGATATAATGGACATTCTGGACATATCCGTACAGTTGTGTGGTATGATTCTGTATGCAGCCTATTACCACTCCCATGATTTGAACCATGGCTGTGTCTCCTAAATATGCAACAGTTCACGTCTCAGTTGCATGTGCTATTTGGATTTTGTTGTCTGTCTTCTCACGGTTTTCTGTCTATGTCTATCTCAGTTGTACTATATGAACTCTTGGGATTACACCAGTCATATACAGACATTCCTACACATTTTATTTATGTTGTACAGTGTGGGTTATAGTGCTTAATACAACAGTACTATTAAGTGATTGCAAATCTACATTACCATATGATACCAGAGTAAACACATGCAGTCCAGCAGTTAAACCTTTATTATCAGGCTATTATGCTTTTATTTACATACAACCTACATGAGACTCTTCCTGACATATTCTCTGGTGTATGCAGTACTTGCCTTAAACAATACAGGTTTTATACAGGCAATTAACTTACTAATATATTTAGATTTATTTCCTATGACAGTACATGCAAGAGTATTACTAACCTGCCTCGCTTCACAACCGCTCCAAGTGACATCCATGGGCCTTCTGGTTCACAGCCCGCTCACTTGCCACTGTGAAGGACATAAGAGGAATATTTAGCCATACCTATCCATAATATACATGAGCTGGCAATTATTAAACAGGTAGAGGAGTGATACTTACACACAGCTGGGACCTCCTTTGTCCTCCTAGCCTCTTGGATCCACTGATCCAAGAGATCCCCCTTTCGCCACTTCAGGTCAGCATAGTGATGCCTGACCTGCTCACCAGTTTGGTGTATGCCAGTGTCACTGGTGAGGTCACTGGCAAGATGGTCCCAGGCTTCCACTTTATATTGGGAGCCCCGGTACTGGCCCTGCAGCAGTCTCTGCTCATGGCCTTTCACAAGGAATCCTGCCATGACTCTGAATTGCTGGATGCCCCAGTGCTGCACCCGAAAGTGCACACCCTCTCCCATTCCATACATAGTGCCTGCAAGGGGAAGCTGCAACCAGTTATGAAATGTAGTCCTGCTTGTTGGGTTTAAATAGGGCTGAGTTCCTGCACTTTGCTAAGATTGGATGGTTTTGAAAAAGCTAAGCTGTGGACAAACCTGCTTACATAAGGTTGGCATTATTTAAAGGGGCATATCAATGGGCAAATTGAGTTAGCTGGCCTCCACATTGCTTACACCTACTAAGCTGGGCTGTGCAATGCTTTGCATTGCTTAATATTTAATTTGCATTATATTTGCTTTTCGGCATTGATTTATTATTTATTATGTTATATATGTGTTTGGTATTCATGATTCATGTGCACGTACACTGTATGGGGTCCTTGTGTTTATTAGGAGATTTCAACACTTTATTAAAATGACACCTCACATCTGGGCTTACTGCAGTGCTCTAGTTCACATATTTATGTTATGTAGTAGGTTATACAACATAAGACTATATATAGATTCATCACTTTAAATAATTCAGAGGAAAATATGAAAGATGCAAGAGACCAGAGATTAGATTGGAAACAATAATGGGGAACTGTTTACGATAAATGCATCTTTTGCAGCTTATTTTCAGATATCTGACGGAAAAGGGTCTGCCCACTTACATTGTTTAACAGAAGCAGATATGGAGTGTCAGAGATGAAAACAGACTGAGATGATCACAGTTAATGTAAACATGTAAAATTTACATTGATTACATTTGAAGACAAAAAAGACTGCTTTGCATTCATGAGTGGTGGCCAGGCTGCCTGGGCAGATCTACCTACTTGACCATTCCTATAGGATCCTCTTCTCTGATCATATCCAGTTATAAATGAATAATCCTTTTCTTTAGGACATTTAAAACCGCCATGACAAACATTTCTGAATTAAAGGAGTTTAAAAAGATGATCTCATTACTAACATATGATGACCTGTCAATTAACATTTCCAGTTCCCATGTAACCTCAGCTATCCCTTATGCTAATATTCAGCAAACAGCATAAATCAAGCTATCCCAGTTAGATCAAGATATATCCAGATATATTGGGGAATGTAAAAACAAAGGGAAAAAAGTGAAAATGAATGTCTCTAAATCTTCAGATAGAAATTAAAGTAAACCCACAAAAAACTGCCAAACCTGCTGGAAAATGGCAAACAAAAGACATCAAATAATGCAAGTATGACTTTAATCTGTAGGTGTTTTCTTCTTGACACTGTCAATCAAATGAGGCTTCCTTATGTCTATTCTATAGTGAATATAAAATAAAACGCTTAGCTGGAATTCCAGGATTAATAACATGAATAAATAAACAAAATCAGATCATGCCCCATAATGAATTACAATCTACCCACATTACCAACTCTGTCCAAAAAATAAAAAAAAATCTGAAAGTTAGTATAAAGAAAAACAAAGCAGTGCAACAAATAAAATTAGTATCTAGAGCCACGAGTGTTCATAAATTACTCTTTATCTGCATCAGACAGTTAAGAAGTAACATACTGTATTATTTTAAATTAATTCATAATGGTTTTACCCAATCCTACCCTATAAATTTTACAGCTAATTTTAATTTCAACTTCTCACAAGAAACAGATATTGAGGTTGTAAAGTTTCTTGAGTCCTTTCCTTTCCACCTCCTAAAACTGTTCTGGAGCATGTCCTGACTCTACTTTTTTAAAGCTAAAAATACCACCTGTATAGGCCGCGACAATTCTCCTGGTTGTTTAATCAGCAGTACCAAAACGTACCCTTTGTGAACCCCTCTTAAAACATATTCAACTTAAATATAGCCACACGGGTTTTCTGAGATGTAAAACATGGCTGCCATTATGCCCCTCTGTAAAGGGACTACTCCTCAGATGCTGGGGACTATTAACAAGCCTTAATTTTCATGGCCATTGAATACATTACATTTGTTGCAAAGTAGATAAATTTAATACTAACTCTACACACCGAGCTCACCACTGCAAAGCCACAAAACAGCTAAACTGGCTAGAGCTTAACAACTACATAACATACTCTCAGCTAGTTATGGCACACAAACGTATACATTTTCCTGAAAAATATTCCTCATTAAAAAACATATTATTGCCCCACACCCCAACAAGGGACCTCCATTCGGGTGACAAATTTCTACTAAGCACTACTTTCTTCTTCTTTCAGCTGTTCCCATTAGGGGTCGCCACAGCAGATCATGTTTCCATTTCTTCCTGTCCTCTGCATCTTGCTTTGTCACACCAACCACCTGCATGTCCTCTCTTAGCACATCCATACACCATATCTTAGGCCTTCCTCTTTTCTTCTTACCTGGCAGCTTCATCCTTAGCATCCTTTTCCCAATATACCCAGAATCCCTCCTCAGCACATGTCCAAACTAACGTAATAGCAGCCCTCTGGCTTTGTCTCCAAACCATCCAACCTGAGTTGACCCTGTAATATACTAATTTCTAATCCTGTCCATCCTCATCACACCCAGTGTAAATCTTAACACCTTTAACTCTGCCACATCCAGCTCTGATTACTGCCTTTTTGTCAGTGCCACTGTCTCCAACCCATATAACATAGCTGATCTCACTACCCTCTTGTAGACCTTCACTTTCACTCTTACTGGTACTCGTCTGTCACAAATCACTCCTGGAACTCTTCTCCACCCACTCTACCCTGCCTGTACTCTCTTCTTCACCTCTCTTCCACACTCGCCATTACTCTGAACTGTTGATCCCAAGTATTTAAACTCACCCACCTTTGCCAGCTCTACTCCCTGCATCCTCACAATTTCTCTGTCCTTCCTGTCATTCACACACTGTTTTAGTCCTGCTGGCCTTCATTCCTCTCCTCTCTAGAGCATATATCCACGTCTCCAGGGTCTCCTCCAGTTTTTCCCTACTTTCACTACAGATCACAATGTCATCTGCAAACATCATAGTCCACAGGGTCTCCTGTCTGATCTCATCTGTCAACCTGTCTATCACCATTGCAAATAAGAAAGGGCTCAGAGCTGATGCTTGATGTAACCCCACTTCCACCTTAAACGCATCCATCAGTCACACTGCAGACCTCAACACTGTCACACTACCCTCGTACATATCCTGTACACTCTTACATACTTCTCTGCCACTCCCAACTTCCTCATACAATACCACAACTCCTCTCTAGGCACTCTGTCATATGCTTTCTCTAAGTCCACAAAGACACAATGCAACTCCTTCTGACCTTCTCTGTACTTCTCCATCAACGCTCTCAGAGCAAACATCGCATCTGTAGTACTCCTTCCTGGCATGACACCGTACTGCTGGTCACTAATCATCACCTCCCTTCTTAACCTAGCATCCACTACTCTTTCCCATAACTTCAAGCTGTGACTGATCAGTTTTGTCCCAATGTTGTTACTACAGCTCTGCACATCACCCTTATTCTTAAAAATTGATACCAAAACACTTTTTCTCCATTCCTCAGGCATCTTCTCACAGTCCAATATTTCATTAAACAATCTGGTTAAAAACTCCACTGCCATTTCTCCTAAACACCTCCATGCTTCCACAGGTGTGTCATCTGGACCAACAGCCTTTCCATTCTTTATCCTCTTCATAGCTATCCTTACTTCCTCCTTGCTAATCCATTGCACTTCATGATTCAGTATCCCCACATCATCCAACCTTCTCCCCCTCTCATTCTCTTCATTCATCAGCCCCTCAAAGTACTCTTTCCATCTGCTCAACACACTGTCCTCGCTAGTGAGTATGTTTCCCTCATTATCCTTTATCACCCTTACCTGCTGCACATCTTTCCTAGCTCAGTCCCTCTGTCTAGCCAATCAGTACAGGTCCTTTTTTCCCTCCTTAGTGTCCAACCTTTCATACAACTCACCATACGCCTTATCCTTAGCCTTCACCACCTCTCTTTGCTATGCGCCTCATCTCCTTATACTCCTGTCTACTTTCTTCATTTCTCTGACAATCCCACTTCTTCACCAACCTCTTTCTCTGTATACTCTCCTGTACTCCCTCATTCCACCACCAGCTCTCCTTGTCCTCCTTCATCTGTCCAGATGTCACACCAAGCACCTTTCTAGCCATCTCCCTTACTAGCTCTGCTGTAGTTACCCAGCTATTCGGTAACTCTTCACTGCCACCCAGTGCCTGTCTTAACTCTTCCCTGAACTCCACCTTACAATCACCCTTTTTCAGTTTCCACCATTTGATCCTTGGTGCTGCCCTCACACTCCTCCTCCTCTTCTTGATCACCATCATCGTACAAACCACCATCCTATGCTGCCTAACTACACTTTCCCCTGCCACCACTTTACAGTCTCCAATCTCCTTCAGACTGGCCCTCGTACATAGGATACAATCCACCTGTGTCCATCTTCCTCCACTCTTGTATGTCACCCTATGCTCCTCCCTCTTGTTAAAATACATATTCATCACAGCCATGTCCAGCCTTTTCACAAAATCCACTACCATCTGACCTTCTCCATTCCTTTGTTTAACACCATACCTACCCATCACTTCCTCATCCCCTCTGTTCCCTTCACCAACATGCCCATTGAAATCTGCTCCAATCACTACTCTCTCACCCTTGGGTACAATCATCACCAGTTCATCCAACTCACTCCAAAATTTTTCTTTCTCATCCATCGCACACCCCACTTGGGGAGCATATGCACTAACAACATTCATCATTACACCATCAATTTCCAGCTTCATAAAAATCACTATATCCAGCACTCTTTTCACCTCCAAAACGCTCTTGGCATACTGTTCCTTCAGGATAACCCCTACGCCATTTCTCCTCCCATCCACACTATAATAGAACAATTTGAACCCACCTCCAATACACCTAGCCTTACTCCCCTTCCATCTGGTCTCTTGCACATACAATATACCAACCTTCCTTCTGTCCATCATATCAGCTAGCTTTCTCCCTATACCAGTCATACTTCCAACATTCAAATTTCCTACCCTCACTACCCCACTCCTAGCCTTTCTCCTCTCTTCCTGCCTTCGGGCATGCCTTGCCCCTCTTCTTCTCCTTCTTTGGCCATCTGTAGCCCAATTTCTGCCAGCAGCCTGTTGGCTAACAGTACCGGTGGCAGTCATTGCTGGCCTGGGCCTCAACCAATCTGGTATGTAAATCTGTACTGTTGTCTGCATGTATCATTTGGCAACATTTTATGCCAGATGCCCTTCCTGATGCAACCCTTCCCATTTATCCAGGCTTGGGACTGGCACAAAGAAATGCACTGGCTTGTGCATCCTCAGTGGCTGGTTCCACTAAGCACTACTAAAACAAAGAATTTATCAGTGGACTCACTATAGTCCTGTTACATCTCCAAACTCTGAAACACCATCCCTATGCAAATAAACATGATTAATAAAATTCCAAGCTATAAAATCCAGCTCAAACAATATCTTAACCAGTCCTGGTCATGTTCATCACCAGGTTGAGGCCTCTACAGAAAGCACAAACTTTTTATTGTTTATCACAAGCTTTTTGCCATTCCTGTCCTTGAATTATTACCCCTCAAACACCTTTCATGCCTGCACTTGAATTAATACACCCCTTTTCACCCCTCTTAAACAATACTGCTTATCTTGTTGTTTTTCTAACTGCCCCATCCCCTGCCCTACCTTTGTCATGCACCCCCTGTATACCCAAGTTATAAACCTTCTAGATACACCAGTTTGGAACAGGCAGCCTAACTAGAACTAGGGGCAGGGTGTAGATAACATTTTTTTGTGATGTTTGCTAGAAGGCTCTCCAACTTATAATTAAGAGGACATTGTACAGCATCTGTGAGTTAATGTGCAGCAGTGGGATACTAGTAGGTTCTGAACATTGGAAGTTAGAAATGTGTGGTAAATATAGGAAGAAAGGGTCTATATTAGATAATCAAAAGTTATCTTTAGCGAATGCTCACATGAGCAAAAATGCTGGTAATTGAACCTGATATTGTGGGGGGCTGTGCCCCCACACCCACCACAAACTATATATTCCAACTCTGAGATCGCACTACAGTAAGGAAAGGGCAAATATCCCACTCCTCACTGTACCATGACTCCACAAGCACCATTTCGATTCCCGGCATTTTCGCTCATGTGAGCGTTCGCAGTTTTGTCTTTTCATGCTTCTAATATAGACCCAGGAAGAAATGGTAGAAAGAAAGTTGTAAGGCAGTTGTAGTGGACACACTATGACCCATGAGGGTGGTGTCGGCAATTCTTTGTTAGGGAGAGTAATCTCTGGGGAACTGTAAATAGCTGATGGTCTGTGTGGTATGTTTTAAAAGTTAATGGTGATAAAAATGCATTGAAAATAAAGATAATGATAGTGCTGGGGGTAGCTGGAGAGTTAGGGGTGCGGAACGACTCTGGTGTCAGCAGGGTGTCAGCTAGCATACGCATACACTCTTCTAAAACAGCACAAGAGAGTGCTGACTGAAATGGTTTGAGAATGCAAACAAATGTAGAAATAAATAGCGAAATAACAAACAATAAGCAAACAGGAGATAGATGTGGATTGAATGGAGGAGGGAGCAGAGGAGCACCAATGGAAGAAGAGCACAGCAAACGGAGAGGGGAAAGGCTAACGATATTAAATTTAGATATATTAAAATAACAATATTAATAGGCCAATGTCCCAGTGGCTTTATTTTATTTATTTATGTATTTGCACTTTGCTGACTGGGCTATTCTCACTTGCCCAATGGTTTCTTTCCAGGGGAAAACCTGTAAGTGTCATTCTTACCAAGTAGAGGAAATTTGGCACTAGGGAACTTCCGCTTCTCATTTCAGCACATGCATTGAGATCTTTTATTTACATCTGAGCTACTACAGAGTCAGGCAGATGGGTCCACAGCTCATTTTTCTCTCAGAAGGTCACGCACTATAGAATACTTGTAGGACTTTTAGCATTTCAGTCGTGTAACTTAAATATTTTATTATTTCTCTGCAGTCATTTTGCACATTTTGCATAATGCCTAAGTAAGTAAAAAATATTCTGCTAAACTTATACTTTCTCTTCCACAAACAGACCCCTTCATTACCTTCAAGCATTCCCTCTCAGTTCTCACATACAAAACATTTTACTAGCAATGCATTTTCCATATGCACTGCCAAAATATGGCACAATCTTTCTTATCCATTTCCCATTCACTGACACCAATTTCACTTTACACTTACAACAGATTTCATGAGCTACATGCAGAAATATGCGAACTGCCATTTTTTCTTGGAAGAAATTTAAAAGACTTGGCTTGGGTAGTCAGTAAGATTTATATGCTGAAATGAATGAAATGCTAATTTGCATTTACATGTCACTATTTATACTTCTGTGCTTCAGGCTTTTTGCTTCTTATACTTTGCATTTCCAGTGATTTTTTTTTAAACATGTTTATTGAAATATTACTTGTGACATAGGCAAATTTACATTTATTTAAAAGTAATCAAGCTGTACTAACAGATTCATGCTAACAACAATTATACTTCTCATATATTGATATATATTATACAACCATAGCAATTTTACAGAAATTATTCAATTCCCGCCCCCCCCTTTTTAAAGAAGATGATGCATATTTATTAAATCATCACTTACGACATAGGCAATCATGCACTTATATAAATGAAAACAAGCTACACTGACACAATCCTAGTTGCAAGCATTATACATCACAAGCCAGATACTGACACACTTCCAGTTGCAAACATTATTTATTTATTTCAGTTTGATTACCGGGGAAGTCCACTGGGCCAAGAAGTACCCATTTTCAGTGGAGGCCTGGGGAGAAAAGCTCCAGAGGCAGTACAATAGTGCAATAGAATCTCCACAAAGCAAGAATACATAATAAGAACACTGCAAATGTACAATTACAATAGAATGTCCACACAGCAAGAATACATATTAAGAACACTGCAAAAGCTAAAAAAAAAAAAAAAAATTTTTTTTTAGGTATTAACATGATTTGCAAGATTTTCATCCTTACAGTCTAACTACAGTCTACAGCTACAATTACAATATGTTAGGTACTAACATAATTTGCAATATTATCATCCTTTTAGTCAAGTGAGAGTCAGCTAATCCATTAGCTGGAATTAGAGAGCAGAAAGGTGCTGGAGTAGAGGGGCTTAGCGTAGAAAAACCTTGGAATTATGTAGGGTGAAAGCAGGAGCATTTCCATTTGGAAGACAGGTGTAAGAAGAGTTGGGTTTTGAAGTATTCTGCGTTAGGTATGGTCCTAAGTGAAGGAGAGAGAGAGTTTCATTTACTACCAAGAGAGAAGGATAGTAGTAGCTGGCCGGCGGGATGTTTAGGTCTAGGAATGGAGATTAGATTTTGGTGTTCGGATCTTAAAGATCGGTTAGGGATGTAAGGGGGAAGGATGTTGGATAAGGCTGGGCATTTTCCTGGGTAGAATATTAATTTATATGTGGTAGTTAGTTGCAGATAGTCAAGGTGGTTGGGAAGTTCTAACCAGTTCAGAGATTGAAGGGTGAGGCAGTGGTGGGTTGAGGTTTTGGATTTCGTGGTGAATTTAGAGAATTTATTATAGTAAGTTTCAAGTTTAGAGGTGAGGGAGGCTGACAGATTATTTAGAAGAGAGGCACTGTAAAGTAGAGAGGGAAGGAGGTAAGAGGTAGCTAAGGTTTGCCTAGAGGATTTTGAGAGAAATAGATTATTCCTGTAGAGCATACCTAACTTTTGGTGAGTTATTTTATGTTTTGTTGTATGTGGAGGTTGAATTTGAGGTGTTCGTCAATGTTTATGCCAAGGAGTTTAGCGGAAGGGACCACTTCTATGGGGGTGTTGGTTTGGCTGAGGATGTTGAAAGTGTTTTGTCAAAGGAAGAAGCGTTGGTAGGGAGGAAAATTAGTATTTTAGATTTGTTGGAGTTGAGAGAGAGATGGTTTTGGTGCATCCAGTTTTCAGTAGTGGAAAAAGCAGTTTGTGTTTTAGAGAGAAGCTCAGAAAAGTTGGGGGTGGTACAGACTAAGGTAGAGTCATCAGCGTATTGGATGACTGAAGTGTCTGGGAGAGCAGTGTGAAGGTTGTTTATGAAGATGTTGAAAAGTATGGGACCGAGGATGGATCCCTGAGGAACGCCGGTAGGAGTAGGTAAGAAGGAGGAGGTACAGTCCTTCCATCTGACTGCCTGAGATCTGTCAGAGAGGTAACGGGAGAACCAGAACAGAGTATTAGTGGAGAGATTAAGGTTGGAGAGATGGAAGAGAAGGTGTGTATGGGAGATGGTGTCAAAGGCTTTGGACAGATCTAGCAGAACAGTGGATACAAGAAGGCCAGAATCTCGGGCTTGATTAAATGTTTCTAAGAAGGAAAGTAGGGCAGTTATGGTGCTGTGACCGGGATGGAACCTGTGTTGGGTGGGTGTAAGTAACTGATTCTGAGTTAAGTAGGGTAAAAGTTGGTAGTGGACAAATTTCTCTAGAATTTTAGATATTGGAGAGAGGAGGGCTATAGGGCAGAAATTAGAAATGGAGTTGTTTTTACCTCCTTTATGAAGTGGAAGAATGTAGGCTGAACGCCAACGTTTGGGTACGTATGACTCTTTTAAGGATCGGTTAATCAGGATGCTTATAGGGAGAGCAATTCCTTCAGCTGTGCATTTGAGGAAGGAGGGGAGAATATTGTTGGGGGCAATAGAACATGGCTTTAGTTTAGATAAGAGCTTTTTCATAAACATGTTGGAAACTGGTTTGAGTTGGAAATTAGGGTGACAGTTATTAGAAGAGTTTAAGAAGTTGGAAGGATTGTTGTCAGGGAAAGTTTTGGTAAGCTTGGCTATAGAATCTGTAAAGAAAGTGTTGATGAGAGAGCTCAGTTCCTTGTCAGTTAAACTAGGGTCAGGGCAAGGGTTATTTCTTGATCCAGGATGGAGAAGAGAGTTAACAGATTTCCAGAATTGTTTTGGGTTGTTGTTATTAATAGACTGAAGTTTATTGTAGTATTTTTTTTTGTCCCAGGTGATTAGTTTTTTTTTACTTGGTTGCAGAGTTGAGTATATTGGAGAAAGGCAGAAGACAGTTTACTTTTCTGATAAAGTTTCCAGAATTTGTCTCTGAGATGCATAATATGTTTAATTTCTTTAGTCAGCCAAGGAGCAGAATTAGCTTTGATTCGTTTGTGTCTTAGTGGTGCTAGGGAGTTAAGGGTATTTAGGAAGACGGAGTTAAAATGTTCTACAGCGTTGTCAAGTGAGAGAGTGTAAAGGATTTGCCAGCTGATTTGTTTGGAGATGTTGGAGAAAATTGTGGGGTTGAAGTTGCTAAGGTTACGAATTTGAATGTAATGATGTTGGAATTGAGAGGGGTTAGCTGAGCGATGAATGAAGGCAGGGAGATGGTCACTAAATGAGTCAGGGATAGTTCCAGATAGAGAGATTTTGTTTGGATGGGAGACTAAAATCCAATCTAAGATGGATCCTGGGGGGTGGTTTTTGTTAGGTCTAGTTATAGTTTCATAGTTTCATAGTTTAGTACTAGGCTATCTGCCCTGGGGCATTTGTAAGCCTAGCCATAGTGATGTGGCTTTTGTCACCCCATGAAATGGTACAAAAATGTACAGAATAGATTTAGAATACTGTGCCTCTGTCTAGTAGTGACACAGTGAAGGTCCCCTTATATAATAGAATTAGTTTACTGTGCCCCTGTCTAGTAGTGACACAGATGTGACCCCTGGGGTAAACTTACGATCTCCCCATCCACTCATCAAGATGTCTCTTGAAGAGAGTCAGTGAGGGGCTCTGCCTAACATGAACCGGGATTCTGTTCCAGAGCATAGGAAGCCTCTGGGTTATGAATCTATCCCTCCAGCATGTCCTATTCATACTTGTGCCATGGTTTAAGTCTTTAGCTCTCATGGTTCTGATGGATTTGGATTTTTTGAGGTGGAGCATGTCCATCAGTTTCTGATTGGACATGGCCTTGTACGTCAGGCACAGATCACCTCTGAGCAGGCAGTATGCTACTGAATAGAGCTGGAGTTTCTTTAGTCTGGCAGAATAAGACATATGTTGGAGACCCTTGATCCCCTTGGTGAGGTACTTTTGTGGTCTCTCCAGCTGCTGCAGGTGCCGGGTGAGGTACATACCAAATGGGGCATTGTACTCAATCATGGGTCTGATGAGGGAGGAGTATAGGGGTACAATGACATCCTTGGATCTGGATGTGAATCCCTTCATGATAAGGTGTGCAAGGTAGAATGTCTTCCTAACTATTTTGGCAATGTGGGTGTCAAATGAGAGGTCGCTGTCGACTTGGGTTCCTAGGTCTCTTATTATTTTCTCCGTACTCAGTGGGTTACTGTCTATGTGATAATTTGTGGGTACTTTGTTTTTCCCAAAGGGGATGACTATACATTTTTTGGCATTTAGTTTAAGGCCATGACTCCGGCACCAGTTGTCCGTTTCTGTGAGGCCTTTCTGTAGGATGCATGTGTCAGCTGGTGTATCGATAATGGCACCTAGTTTGCAGTCATCTGCGAACTTTGTCAGCCACAACCCTCCCATGTTTGCTTTAACATCTGAGAAATAAATGCCGAACAAGAGGGGTCCCAGGACGGATCCCTGTATATATTGAATATAGAATGGATTACTTGGGAGAAGTTGTAAAGGTTGATAGCTAGGGAAGGGAAAGGTGTGTTGATTTTATTCCAATCAATGTTGACGTCGACTAGGATGACTGTTTCATATTTTATTTCAGAAGAGGCCCAGTGGAGAATATTCTCAAGGGTAGAGATATTATCGCCTGAGGAGATGTATAAGGAAATGAAGCAGATATTTTTATGTTTACTGAGTTGGAGCAGACATGTGGTTATTTCAGTATTTTTGAATAGAGGGTTTGGGATTTGCAGGGGGATTATGGAGAGAAGGTTAGAGTAGATTAGGGCAGAGCCTCCACCTTTTTTATTTAATCGGTCACTTCTGAGGATGTTGAAACCTGGAGGTAAGATTTCAGAATCAGAGATATGGGGTTTTAGCCAGGTTTCAGAGATGGCAAAGATGTCAGGTTGGTTGTGATTAATCCAAGCATGAACATGGTGAATTTTGTTGTTAAGGCTCTGGGCATTGATAGTGAAGACCTTAAGGGTACTAAGAGAGGAAGTAGGAGAAGAAGGAGGAGGAGGAGGGAGAGGCTTATTTAAAGTGGGGGAGGAGGGTGAAGGAGGGAATGAGTTGTTTGTATTGAGACAGGGGCCAGGGTTTGGGGGAATGTCTCCAGATAAGGCTAGGAAATTACTTGAGATAAGTTTTTGTATTTTAAGTTTGGAGAGTAGGATGATGTTTGGGGTTAGTGGAGATATAAGAGAGAAGTTTTTTGAAGAGGAGGAGAGTATTTTGGGATGGAAGAGGTGTAGTTGGTTTATTGTGATAAGGGAGGGGGAAATGGAGTGGAAGTGAGACAGTCAAAGAGGAAGTGGGTGAGTGAAGGGGTTAGGATGAGTAGCATAGCAGGCAGGTATGGGTGAGGTTTTAAGCAGTATGAAGTAGCATGATGGAGAGGAATAAGAAAGATGAGAAGAGAGAAGGGGAGTCTGAGGGAAAAGAGAATTTGGGAGGGCATGTTTGAATGGTTGGGGTGTGGAAGGGAGTAATAAGAAAAGCAGAAGAGAGTGGTTGTGGAGAGAAGGTAAAGTAGAGGAAGGGATATATAAAGTTAGGAGAGGATAGTGTAGGGTTAAGTGCAGTGAAAAGTGGGAGGAGAATGAGTGGGTGGGGAAATAAGAGAGGGGGTTAAGATTGGTTAATTGATGTAGGGATAGAGGGAGTAGCGTAAGATTGTGATTGGTTGAAACAATTAGAGGGAGGAGTTGGTGAGGTATAAATGTGGAGGTGCTGGGGCTGGGTGAGATTTGGGGGCACGGTATGGGAGTGGAGTGAGCCCAAAGGGCGAACTGAGCGGGAAGAGCCAGAGGAGGAGATAGTGAGGAAGACAATCAGTAAGAGTGAGTAGTCAGAGGTAAGTTTAGCAAGTTTAGCAGAGAATGTAAAAACAGCTAAGGTAAGTGAAGGAGAGAGGAGGATGAGTAGTGAGATGTGCAGAGAAGAGGAGTTGGAGGGTTGATGCAAACGAGACAGAGGGAGAAGGAAGAGACTTCAGAGAAGGGAATAGAGGAGGGCTGAGTATAAAGCAAAGAATGGCTGGGAGACCTGGACAGTAGGGAGGGAGAGAGCAGAGGAAGGATGTTAGAGGGCTGCAGTAGGGGAGATAAGGAAGGAGAGGAAAAAGTAGTGGGAACAGTAAGAAGGTAGTGGATCGCCATCTAGTGGTCAGTCAGTCTGGGGCAGTAGAGACCCCAAGGGGAGAATCTGGAAGGGAGCTATCGAGGTTCAGGAAAGGCAGTAAGAAGTACAGGGAGAATTGGAGCAGCAGAGAAGAGGGTTGAAGTATGGTGAGAGCTAGGAGTGCAAGCAGCAATGAAGGGGGGGAAGAGGCTACTGGCTAGTCTGGCAGGGAAGCGTACTGCGACCTAGTAGAATCAACTAATAACAACACAGAGTTACAATAGAAAACATACTTTCTTAAATCCTTATAGTTGGAGAGCTCTGGGAACTGTGAGGCCTTATAGTTTTGGATTAGTAGGTCGATGGAGCCGGTACTTGGCCAGAGGTTTCAGGAGGGAATTTTCAGGAGGTTAGGGCAGGGTGGGCAGGGGCCCAAGCTGTAAAATATAGAGGAAAGAAAAGAGATTTTAAGCAGCATTGAAGGCAGCAAGGTATACAGGAAAACAATGACAGACATTCATAAAGTTATTTTGCACAAATAGAAGCATTACAGCAAAAAGAAAACAAAATAAAACAATAGGTAGACATATGTTAGGCAATCATAAAGTTATTTTGAGCTAAATAAATGTAAATAGCAGCAGGATAACTAAAAACAATAGATTATATTCTTGCTGAAACACGCTGAGACAGCTAAACACAGTTTGTTTAGAAAGCACACCAAGCTGAATGCCTGGAACTACAGTTTGGGAATAAACAAGCTAGTATTCTGGTTAAATTAAGTAAGCTCAAACAGTTGAATTACAGCAGAGAGCTGCGCGAAAAAACAAAAACATTATACATCACTTATAATTTACCCAATCATTTTCAAACATTACACAGCTCATTTAAGTCCTGCCTTCTTCTAAACCTCATTCTTCCCCTATATGTATTGTTCCCACAATCCCCATTTTTGTGTACTTTGTTTCTGCCCTTTTCTAAAGATCTCAATTCCAGTTGTTTTATTTCTGTTACTGTATTCACTGCTTCTGATATAGTTGGTATAGATTTGATCTCCATTTTCTAGGTTTAGATTTTGATCTCCATTTCCTAGTAATTGCTTTTTTTGGCAGCTACCATAATTAGACACAGCAAGGCTTTACCATGTCTAGGCAACTCCGAATTTGTATCTTAGCTCAAAAAAGCATCTCCCTTGTCACACCAACCTGCCCACCCAGCATCCCTGACAGTGCATTCTGCAGGGAATCTTTAAAGTCTGTCAACTCACTGCACTCCCAGAAAATATCTTCCTATTTACCTGTTTCTTCCTCATCACACCTCCAACATTTGTTGCCTATCTGAGGAAAAATTCTCTGGAGATTACTTGGGCTTTAAAAATATCTTTGTAAACATTTCCAAGCAAAATTCTAAATCTTCCAGATTTTGTTGCATATTTGGGAGACAGACATACATATATCCTCCCATTGTTTTTTTTTTTTTTGTTTGTTTGTTTTGGGAATTGCTTATCTAGTCTCTCTTCCCAATCCTTCCTAACCTCCTCTAATTGATTCTTATAGTTATTGTGCAATATTTTGTATGCTCTACTAATTATATTCCTTTTTAATGGCAGCTTCTGTTCTAGATTCTACTAAAAACTCTACCAGTGCTGGTCTTTCATTTGGGAATCCCCTATTTCTTTCAGTTTGCCTGTACTCTGATATCAATCCCTTATTGAGAAGGCACTATGTAACCTGCAGACCAAATAAATTCTTGGCGTCATCCCATTCTATCATATTTCCCTCTCTAGTTATTTTCTTCCAATACCTGGTTCCTTTGCTAGTTTTCTCCAGTAAATTCCGCCCCCTCTTGCCTATTATCTGTAACCCTAATTGCAGTCATCCCTATCAGCAGAACCTCCTTTCTCCATTCCCGTATTGGCTTAGTTCTTAGAATACTTTCTGCTACCTTATGGATATAATAGCCTGTATGATTATTGTTATTTTCCTTAAAAATCTGCATCCAAAATCCCAGTCTCTCCTTGTTTCCTGAGTTCCTGCTTGTTTCATCATCACTTTCCACTTTGAATGGGTCTATATTGAATCAGCGAATGCTTAAAAAAGCGAACGCTGATTTATTGACCCTCTGTAAGTGAAAGCTTACAATCCCGAACACTCAGAGCAGCAATTTTTTTTCCGAGGGAAAAAAATCGCTGTTCCAAAACAAAACAAAACAAAAAAAAAACTTTAAAACAATACATAAAGTGGGGGGCTTTGCTCCCCCACACCCCCTACTTAAATATACAACTCTGTGATCGCACTACAGTGCCAAAAATGGCAAAGTAACGGAAATGGCCAAGCAAATTCTTTCCCAGGGAAGAATTTGGTTAAAAGCCCCTTCGCTATTTTGCCTTTTCATTTTTTTAGGTTCGATCAAGGCACATTCGAAAGAATGCATGTTCGATCACTTAATAGGAACCCCTTTGGATTATAGTTTTCTGCTTTTACTATGTAAAAAGAGCCTTAAATTTGTAGCTCTGAAATACCCCTTCAAACTGGGTAATCCTAATCCACCCTGTTCTACTGCAAGAATCAGCTTATCCCACTTGACTCTTGCTGTCTTCCCCTCTGAGATAAACTCCTTCAGCTCTTTATTAAATGCTATTCATAACTTCTCCTCTGATTGATAAAAATATGCTTGACCTGTGTATAAAACTAAAGGGACTAAAAACATTTTAACTGTTTGTATCCTACTATCCCTATCTATATAACAGAGCTTTCAATTTCTCAGTTTTTGTATTATCTTTTGTTTAGTCTCATCCCACATATCCTTAGCTTCCACACCAGAATCATTTTAATCCATACTCCTAAATATTTCATTTTATCACGTCCCCACAAATATGGATATTGCTGAACCAATTTTGTGTGGATACATAATTCACCGCTACTGCCTTTGTTTTAGCTTCATTAATTTTGTATCCTGAAAAGATTTGAAACATCAATCAGAATATTCCACAACCTTGTAATGTATCTTTTTGGTTTTTGCAGGTATAAAATAATATCTTCTGCAATAGAGCCAGCTTTTCTTGACTACCATACCAATTATATCCTTGAATTTCTGAGTCCCTTATTTTCTTTGCCAGTGGTTCTAAATATAATGCAAATAACAAAGGGGAAAGAGGACACCTCTGCCTGGTTCCTTTGCTCAATTAGAAATGATCAGAGAGGACCCCACCCACTTTAATTTTGCCTCCGATCCCTCATATGCCCTCCTAATCAAACTTATAATTTTTTTCAGGATATGCAAATGTTTCCAGTGCCCTGCTCATGAAGTCCCAGCTTACTCTATCAAATGCTTTCTCTGCATCAAGACCCACCAACAACAATGGTGTTTTCTTACATTCTGCTTCCCTCTGGATCACCAGTGTTCTGTTAATGATCTCAGATGTTTGCCTGCCCTTCACAAAATCACATTGATCCATATCTAGCAATTTTGGCATTACTGTGCTTATCATAGGTAGTGGTTCAGGAAAGGTCCATACCATACCAGTCCACTTACCCAGTTATCATATGAATAGGTAAACCTTGTTCCACTTAACCAGTTATCAGATGAATAGGTAAACCTTGTTCCACTTAACCAGTTATCATATGAATAGGTAAACCTTGTTCCACTTAACCAGTTATCAGA
Organism: Protopterus annectens; assembly: GCF_019279795.1. NCBI lineage: Eukaryota > Metazoa > Chordata > Ceratodontiformes > Protopteridae > Protopterus > Protopterus annectens. The sequence goes on along the minus strand of NC_056732.1, from coordinate 1,892,361,060 downwards.
TGAATAGGTAAACTTGTTCCACTTAACCAGTTATCAGACAAATAGGTAAACCTTGTTCCACTTAACTAGTTCTCAGATGAATAGGTAAACATAGTTCCACTTAACTAGTTATCAGACAAATAGGTAAACCTTGTTCCACTTAACTAGTTATCAGATGAATAGGTAAACCTTGTTCCACTTAACCAGTTATCAGACAAATAGGTAAACCTTGTTCCACTTAACTAGTTCTCAGATGAATAGGTAAACATAGTTCCACTTAACTAGTTATCAGACAAATAGGTAAACCTTGTTCCACTTAACTAGTTATCAGACGAATAGATAAACATTGATGTCCTTACATTCACTATTGCAGTATTCTTCACTGATGGGATGTGCTCTCATGGTAGACTGACATCTGACCAGTCTACCAAAGCCTATTGTTGCTTTAAGGGATGCCGACTGTCACCCAAAATGCTTCTGACATAGCGTAGGGCACAAAGGTGATGTTCCAGTGTACAATCCTCTGAACGTCTTTGCCACCAGTCCTAATGCTTCTTTTAACCGTCAGTCTGTTCACCTGAGCCCGTTTTCTGCCAGTTTTGAACACATTTTAATTCTCTGGTGAATGTCTATACCTGTTTGCTGAAGTCCAAGCAGTTGCAGATAAGTACCCCATTGGGGTTTCTTCTGAGGAAGAGTCAAATTCTAATGAAGAAGCCCCTACGTATTCTACTCAAATTCCTTTTCCTTTCTACAAAGGGTCAGAGGAGAAGGAGGAGGTGGAGACTAATAGTCCTGATACACCTTTTGAAGAAATTTCCTTTGGGGACACAATCTCTAGGATTATGGAATTTTTTAAGTGGGATTGTGCTCAGGTCCCTGATATCCATAAGAGTTACTCTGAGTTGCAGCAGTTGGAATCTCCTAAACCTACGGATATGCCTCTTATTTTGGCTGCTTTGCTGGGTGCTTTTTCTAATGCCTCTAGTAAGGCTGATTCTCTGCCCCCAGCTCCCAGGAACCTGACAGATTTTATAGGGTGCCTGAGGATTATTATTTCTTGTAAAAATGTTCTGCTGCTGACCCATCTATGGTGTCTGTAGCTTCTGAAAAGCCATCTGAATTGCTTCCTTTACCCGAATTATTACCTTCTGACAGGGACAGCAGAACCATGGAAAAGGCTGGGTAAGAAAATGTGCACTACTGCTACTCTAGCTTTTAGGGCTGTTAATTATCAGATCCATATATCTAGGTATGTGTTGGCTGTTGTTTCTCACACCTGTCAACTTATTTCTGATCTTCCAGACTCTGAGATTAAATCTTCTGTTCTTTCCTTGCTAGGGACTTCCTCTCAACTCATTCATCATTCTGTTAAATTTAGTTCTGATGCGGTGGATGCCTCCTCTAGGGCTGCTGTTTTTGGTTCAATGATGAGGAGATATTCTTGGCTTAGGCTTCAGCCTTCACCTGATGCTATTAAAGCTAAGCTGATGAATGCTCCTCTGGATTCTAAACTTATTGTTGGGGAAGCTGCTGCTGTTTTTTGAAGTCCCTTGAGGATAAGGGGAAGGCCTTATGGGAGTTTAAACATGTGTTTTTTTCTTCTGTACCTAAATTTCAGAGAAACTACCCCAGTAAGCCAGCCTTTGTGCATAGGCACTCTCCCCTTTCTAGTAAAGGTAAAAAAGAGTGGCAAACAGGCTCCTCCTGCTAAAGCCTCTCAGTTTTCAGAGTTTCAGAATCCTTCGTTCCTGACAAACCAGGTACTGTATGACTATCCATCTCTTCCTAGCCACATTTCTCTTTCTCTTTCTCTTCCTGTTTGGCTTCAGATCACTCAGGATTTTGGGGTCTGTCTATCATTCATCAGGGCTACTTCATGGGGAGGAAATTCCATTATCATTTTATGGGCATTCCTCAGTCTCCTTGGGAACAACTTCCCTTTTCCCAGAGGTTCTTCAAGATCTGTTGACTTAGGGTACTATTCAAGAGGTGCCTGTGTCCCAAATAAGGAAGGGGCTCTACTAAAGTACTATTACTCTACTCCAGAAAAGAGGGCACTTGGAGAAGAATTATAGACCTATCTCACCTAAACACTTTTCTGAAGGTGCCTTCCTTTCAGATGTTGTCCCTTCAGACTCTATTTCCTCTCTTGCTCTATCAAGCCTATATGGGTCTCTCTGGATCTCAAGGATGCTTATGTCCATATTCCAATCCATCCTATTTTCAGGATATTTTTGCATTTGCCCATTGCTTCCTGGCATTTTCAGTTCTCTGCTTTGCCCTTTGGCGTTTCTACCACCCCAAAGGTGTGCACCAAATGCCTGTGACTGCTTTTTGCAGGTTTCAAGAGATCCAAATATTTCCTTACTTAGATGACCTGCTGATTGAGGTGTCCTTGCCAGAGATCCTTTTGCAAAATCTTCATTTTGCCATCTCCCTTCTTCAGAGCCTGGGGTTCACAATAAATTTCAAACAGTCTTCTCTGGCTTCTTTACAGCATCATATTTTTCTGGATTGCAAGAGTCAGGCGGTGCCAGTGCTGGCATCCATGCCTCCTCTAAAGGCCATAACTCTCATTTCTTACTTTCACACTCTTCTTCCTGTGGCTTCCATTTAGCCAGGGAGTTTTTGAGAGCTCTGAGTTTCATGGCATTCACGATTCTGATGCTCCCTCTGGCCAAATTTCACATGGGAAAGTTTAACTGGTTTCTGAAGTCAGTGTGGCTTCAACATGCTTATCCTCCAGACTTTGTATTTCCTGTTCTTCCTTGTCTCAAAAGGAACTTCACTGGTGGATTCAGCAGTTGTCTCTGAATCTAGGGATCCCTTTTCATCCCTCTCTTCCCTCTCATGAATTGTTCATAGGCACTTCAGACAAGGGATGGTGGAAATATTTGGCTTACTAAAGGTACAGGGGTTCTGGTTGCCTCATCAACAGAAGGAGCACATCAGTGTTAAAGAGAAGAAAGCTGTTCTGCTGGATCTTCAGGCCTTTCATCATCTTTTCTCTCCAGGGCCTCTCAAGGTGTTCACAGACAATACCACAGTGATGTGGTATGTAAGCAAATAGGGAGGAATGAGATCTTGTCTTCTTTGCCGGTTGGCACTTCTGGTATGGGATCTGGCTGTCAAGTATCAAGTGACTCTTCAGGCAGTTCATATTCCTTCAGATCAGAACATTTTGGCATATACTGTTAGCAGGTACTTAACTCAATCCTATGAATGGATGCTTCACAGGGATGTGTTTCTGGACATTATACAAAAGTGGGGTACTCCTCAAGAGGATCTGTTTGCCTCCCATCTGAGCAGACAACTTCTTCTGTTTTGTGCCAGATTCCCAGGTCCTCTTGTGTGGACAGTAGATGCCTTTCATTTTCTTGGAAGGGGATGTTTCTTTATGCATTCCCTCCCCTTTTTCTCATTCTGAAAGTCCTGTTCAAAATTCAACAAGATGTTCCCAAAATCTTGTTGGTGACTCATTTTTGGCCACAACAGTAATGGTTCCTTCTACTTCAGCATCTAGTCAGGGACAGTCATCACAAGTTATCTCACAGAGTGGATCTATTCACACAAGACAAAGGATCTCTTATCCATCCCCACCTGTCCACGTTTCAACTGACACTGTGGGTGATAGGATTTTTATTTTTCATAGACACCTTTTTTTCCGAGGACATGCTGCAGGTCCTGTGGGAGGCCAGGAAACCTACTACTAGGAAATCCCACTTATCCAAATGGAAGAGGTTTTCTATTTGGTGTCTCTCTCGTAAACTGGACCCACTCACTGTGGATATTCCTTTGGTTCTCTCTTATTTGTGTGAGTTGCCCAATGCTGATTTGGCCTATTGTTTTATTAAGGCCCACTTATCAGCCATCTCTGCTTGTCTGCCTTTAACTCCTCCTTTAGCGTCTAGGTTTGAGGTTAAACAATCTCTTATAGGTGTCCATAATATTAGACCTTCCAGAAAGCCTCTTCCTCCTCCTCCCCAGGATCTTAATTTTGTTTTGGAGGAGCTGACTCAGGCTCCTTTTGAGGCTACTGCTTCAGCTTCCTTACATCATTGTTCTTGGAAGACCTCTTGTTAGCTCTTACGTCTGCCAGATGGGTGTCTGAGTTGCAAATCCTTAAAATCTTAGCATAACAGTAGATGTCCTTGCCTTCCTGCTGCATTATTCACTGCCTCCCTTCACCCCTCTAGTCCTTTGACTCCTGGATGTACAGGCTACCTCTTGTGTTCCTTGGACTGGTGTTCTTACTGGGGCAAACATTTCTGAGGAATATACACCTTAACATCACCTTTATGACCTACACTATGCGAAGAGCATTTTGGTGATATTCAGCATTCCTTAAAGCAACAATAGGCTTTGGTAGACTGGCTGGACATCAGGCTTCCATGGCAGGGAATCCCATCAGTGAAGGCAAGAATTATCTACTGTTATGGTAAGATTTTACACAGCTGTACTTTCCACTTGACTAGTTATCAGTTGAATAGGTAAGCATTGTTCCACTTAACTAGTTATCAGATGAATAGGTAAACACTGTTCAACTTAACTAGTTATCAGATGAATAGGTAAACATTTTTCCACTTAACTAGTTATCAGATAACCAGGTAAACATTGTTCCACTTAGTAATCAAGTGAATAAGTAAACATTGTAAATGCACATTATTTCTAAAACAAGAGGTAGCATGAACCTGGTTATCTCCTCAGTTTATACTTTAGTTTATTGCCCATAAATACATCATATCTGGAAACCTGGGGAATTTGATGAAGTGAAGTTGGATGAACTTAAGCAAAAATGTAAGAATATGTTCTCAAATCCTCTTAAGATACAACTTTTACCTATAAGATACAACTTCTACCTACAACTTTGTATAGCATTAGTTGATGTTACAGTTCATTTTTGCTACCCTAGCAGTTTAATTAGTATATACTAATATTTTCATTTGTTTTATTGTTAAAGATTCAGACCTGAGCTAAAGACTGTCTTTATATATAAGTGCAGACTTCCTGAAACTACAAAGGGTCTCTATGATTGAATCATCATCATCCTAGGAAAGTCATGAACTGCAAACTTTAATTCCACAACACTAGATTATATGGTGGGGGACTTTGAGCATTACATATTCTCTGTCTGGGAAGAATCTGGTTGTCAGGGTTGGCTATGAGGCATTGTTTAATATATTCTTTGTGATTTTTAACTTACTGATATGTTTTAGTGGGTTCCTATGAGTACAACGAAAATGCATTATGTCGGATGCGTTTTCGTTGACACTTGTAGAGCGATCAGGCAAATCAGCGAAGTGGCTGTTCAGCGAATTCTTTCCCTGGGAAAGAAGTCACTTGACCGCTTTGTTGTTTTGCCATGTTCTGAAGTGTAGCATGGTCCCTTGTCTGGCATAGCTCCCGAGCGTGATTGTGCAACAGTTACTGACCTTAGGGTTAGGGTGCGGGTTAAGGTAAGTGCATATGTATGAAAGTGTTTACTGTTTTATATTTTGTGGTAGATGTATGGTTGAGTTATGTGTGTATGTGTTTTCAGTTGTTTACTTTTGTTTTGGGGGGGTAGAATTAGGGTTAAGGTAAGTGTGTTTGTGTTTGGAGCTGTTTATGTAAATGTGCAAGAGTTACTGACCTTAGGGTTAGGGTGCAGGTTAAAGTAAGTGCATATGGTTTAAAATGTTTACTGTTTTTATTTTCATTAAATATATGGTTGGGTTATGTGCATATGTGTATTTAGTTGTTTACTGGTTTTTTGGGGGGTATAATTAGGATTGGGTATGTGTGTATGTGTTTGGAAGTGTGTAATGTTTTTTTTACGGGGGTTGGAACGCTGTTCTGTGGATTCGACATTTTCAGCTTTCGCTGAAAATGTGTTGATGTAACAGTGTTCGCTGTTTTTAGCATTCAATGTTGCAATATAGACCTGTTTTTAGTAGCATTATATAAGAGATGTTCTCTGTGCATTTATTTAAGTGGTTCAAATCATGCATAACTTTTACAGGTGTTATAAAATAAATTATATATTGAGACTGAATAACTAAATAACTGAAGCACAACAAAACAACAAAAACAAGCCTTGGGAGGTACAGAAAACATCAACACCACTTTTAGTGCTTTTGTTCACTTTTTTTGATGACGTTCGTGTTAATAAAGTGAACGAAAGTGCTAAAAGTGGTGTCCATGTTTCCTGTACCTCCCAAGACAAATTATATATTGTTATGTTCAGCATGAGACCCTAAGTCATGATTTTTATTGATCTTTACTCAAGTCAAACTAAACATTTAACATGAAACCAAAACATGAAAACTCAAGAAAGGTTACAGCTTTCATACAGCTTTAGATATGTTGGAATGAATTCAACATGAGTGACAGTTATAATGTGGATGTGTGTGATAGCTGATATTTATATAATGATAAATAATGACCCTCATCTACAATCACTGTTCACTGTGCTGGGTGGCTATCCCTGCTGTGGTTGTTCTTCCATAACACTCACACCTATGGGCAGTTTAGAGTAGCCAATTCACCTACTGCATGTCTTTGGAAAATGGCAGAAAACTAGAGCACACTCTGAAAACACACATGAACAAAGGCAGAACATGTAGACTCCACACAGAAGGCACTCAGCCGAGGATTGAACCAGAGAACTTCTTGTTGTGGAGTGAGAAAGCTACCTGCTGTACAACTGCTCCATTCTTGTCATAATTTTAAAAATTGCAGTAACTAATATAGAATCCAAAATCCAAAGGACAAATCAAAATCATATACAAACCCTTAAAAATATATATGTTCTCCAGTAAAATCAGAAAAATAAGTGTCACTACTTTAATCATGTCATGATATGTCTATAAAGTACATCTTAATAAAACAAACAGAGCTGAATAACTGTGGAAGATGCACACTAGGTATGTATTTACATAATATCTTTTAATTAAATGTTGTGTTCTGAATTATACCTTTAAGAAATAGGTTACATTTGTACTCAGGTGCATTCTTATACAGATATAAAGGCATAACTAGGATCACCATGAGTCAAGTTCAGATAGCATCCGGGTGCCTGCTGGAGTTAGCAAAGGGCAGAGAGGAGTGCAAGTGGGGGGGTGCAGGAGGAGGGAGAGGAGTGCAGGTGGAGAAGAATGCAGGGTAGGGTAGGAAGAATGCTGTGGGCAGAGGAAGGGGATTTCAAGGGGAGGACTACAGGGGGGAGGAAGAAGAGTGCAGGAAGGAAGGACAGGAGTACAGGGGAGGGACAGAAGTGCAGTGAAGGGAGGAAGTGAGAAGAGAGGTGGGAGAGGAGTGCAAGAGGGAAGGAGAGAAGTACAGGGGAGAGGACTGTAGCCAGAGGGTGAAGAATGCAGGAGCTGAACCTGCTCACTTTCTCAGGGCGTAGGATTGGAGCATGTATCCAGGGGACAAAAGTGCAGTTGTTTCTCTGATGGATAGCAGAGGAATGTACACAGCTACTTACTGTCCCTGGTGGATACAAGGGTAATGTACACAGCTACTTACTGTCCCTGGTGGATACAAGGGTAATGTACACAGCTACTTACTGTCCCTGGTGGATACAAGGGTAATGTACACAGCTACTTACTGTCCCTGGTGGATACAAGGGTAATGTACACAGCTACTTACTGTCCCTGGTGGATACAAGGGTAATGTACACAGCTACTTACTGTCCCTGGTGGATACAAGGGCAATGTACACAGCTACTTACTGTCCCTGGTGGATACAAGGGTAATGTACACAGCTACTTACTGTCCCTGGTGGATACAAGGGTAATGTACACAGCTACTTACTGTCCCTGGTGGATACAAGGGTAATGTACACAGTTATTTACTGTCCTGGTCATCTGGGTAATTTGCAGTCTTATGTCCCTTGTGGAAGTGCCAGCTTTGTGGAAAGCCCAGTGAACGTCAACCTGCAGAATCCTCACCCACCATATCTGTGGGTGGGTTAAGGACCCAATGGTAAAAACTTCTCAAGTTTGTCTTAAGGATGGCCATCTTGGTCAGCTCTTAACCTAGTGAAAGGGAGAGATGGGTCAATAACCTCAGATGGGGCTGATGGACATTAAGCAGTGAGGAATAAAAAAAAAATAAACTTCACACACTCATCTTTATAAACAGTGGCTGTTGTTACTGCATGTGGAGCCTATATCCATAGCAGTGAATGCAGCAGAACACCTCATAGAATAAAATCACATTGTTACCCAATGTTACCCACTACCCCAGACCCAACTCTGACCAACCCAAATGATTGCATAGTCACTCAATTTAACTCCCATTTTATTAACTCAATAACCTCGCTACTAAACAGAACCCCTAATATGCCTCTGTCCATACCTCAAACCTCCAATAACAATTCTACCCTTCTCTATCGCAAACCTATCCAAACAAGTTATGTTAAAAATCTCCTTTCTATACTATAACTTTGCACACTAGCTGCAGATCAGCTACCTGGTGACTCTCTACAACGAGCTGGTACTTCCTTTGCTTACCCTATATCTATTCTCATTAGCCATTATACCTCTGAGCAGTACGTACCACTCCTCTGGAAAATATCTCACGTCATATCCTTACATAAAGGCAATCCCTCTACTGATGTATCCAAGTATAGATACATAGTCATTTTGTCACCACTTGCCAAAATCTTAGAAAAATTTATACACAAACAGATCTTAGACCACTTTCTGTTAAATAATCTATTATCTAATACACAACATGGCTTTCAACCTAGGCATAGCACCAGTACAGCTCTAATTAGCTATACTAATACCGTAAGTCAACTCAAAAACAAAAAACAACTAGTCTCTGCTACCTTTCTAGATGTGTCAAAAGCATTTGACACTGTGTCTCATCAAACACTTATCAATAAACTGGCTTTCTACCACTGTAGCTCTAAAACCCTAAGCTGGTTTCCTAGCTACCTGTCAGATAGGAAACAAGCCACTTTATGGGTCAATAAACTCCCCCCCCCAGCTCCCTATATGTGTAGGAGTCCCACAGGGGTCTACCCTTGTCCCACTTTTATTCACAATTTTTACCAATGACCTAACCTCCTCAGCAAATCCAGCCTCAACCATACAATATGTTGATGATGCTTCCCTAATCTGCTCTGCCTCCTCTATCAAGGAACTCCAAGAAAAACATACAGGCAGCCCTCCGCAATATTGAAAACTACTTAACAGCCCATCAACTTATACTTAACCCCAATAAAACCAAGCTAATGGTCTTCTATAATACCTCAACAACAAGCAGCCAGCCACCTATCTCTAGTTCCTCCTCCAATGGCACAAAAATAGAACCCATTGAACATACAAAACTTCTTGGTGTCCAATTGATAATGAAGTTACAGTAAGTTTGACAAAAACCTTGCACTAACAATTAAAAAGGTTCATATCAAACTGGACTCTCTCTACAGGGCTAAGTCATATCTCACTGATCATGCCAGACTCGCAACAGCCAGATCCCATCTCTTATCTTCCCTGCTCTACTGTTCACAAATATTTACCAAGCTTCACAAATCTGAACTGAATAGCCTTGAATTTTGCTATAACAAAAATAGCCAAATTTGCCACAAATCACTCTCAAAGATCTCAGTATTGCACTGCCCTTCTCCAGCTGAACTGGTTAGAGCTCCCTCTCCTGCTTAGTCTGACTCAGTTACTAACTGCCCATACAGTCTTATACAAACCTAACAACTGCCCAGCTCTATTTGACCTTGTCAAACCCTACACTAACCTAAAATCTCTTAGGTTTGCTGATAAAGTATTGCTGAAGGTTAACAAAACCCAAAACTCTCCCGACGTCTCCTTCTACTCACATATCATTGCCAAACACTGGAATTCTCTACCTCAGCATATTCTGACCATCAATATTACACATTCATTTAAACAGTCCCTAAAGGAATATTCCAGCAAACATGGGCTTCGCTCATGTTCTCCAGCAGGTTAACTCATTTAACCCCTTACTAGCTTCCTTCTCTCCACTACCCATTGTCAATATTTCTTGGCAATTAAGCCTAAGCCTTCTTAGCTTCAGTTTGTGATATTTTATCCTGAAAAAAAAAAAAATATATATATATATATATATATATATATATATATATATATATATTTGTATTGTCTATATGAATGGTATAAGGTTATTGTACTACCATTATTACATGTTTTTAGATACAATGTCAAGGAAGTTTCTTTTGAACCTCCTATTGTAATTGTTATATGTACAAATGTATAATTATGCAATCTTCTTTGGTGCTTTTCTTCATCGGTCTCTGCTGATAATGGGCTTCTGGCACAGTCGGACACTACCTGGTTACCAAATGTAAATAAATTAATTAATTAATTAATACCATGAAGTAATATTCAATGAGCTGTTTTATTAAATACCATTAATGCATATATCATAATAACAATGACCATTACAGAAATCATGGAAAAGTCCAGTCAGACTAGTAATATCAAGGATATATATATATATATATATTTATTTTGGTGGGTTTTCTTTACAGTAGTTTGTAGATGAATATCAATCTTTAATTGCTTGTCAATAAGGACTCCTAGAAGCTTTGTATGGGGGACAATTTCGATATGTCTTGTTTTGGCTAGTTATGGAGAAAGAGTCCTTCTCTATTTTGGTACATTTAGAAGGGGTAAATATCAGGATTTTAGATTTAGATGCGTTGAGTGCTAAGTAGTTATTTAACATCCAGTGCTTGGTAGAAGAGAAGGCTTCTTCGATTAATTTCAAGAGTTTGGGGAGGGATTCGGCAGAGTAGATGATTGCAGAGTAATCTGCATATTAGAAGAGTTTAGCATTTGGGATACACTGATGGAAGTTATTTATGAATATTTTAAATAGTAAAGGACCTAATACAGAACCCTGTGGTACACCTGTACTAGTGTTATGGAAGGAGGATGTGCAGTTTTTCCACTTGATGGCTTGTTACCTATCAGATAGGTAACTGGAGAACCAGTTAATAGAGGAGGTGGATAGATTGAGATGAGAGAATTTGGACAAGAGGAGATTGTGTGAAACAGTATCAAAAGCCTTAGATAAGTCTAGAAGAAGGGTAGATACAATACTGCCGGAGTCGTGTGTGTTATTGACGGTGTTCAGGAAGAAGAGGAGAGCGGTGGAGGTGCTGTGTCCAGGTCTAAATCTGTGTTGTGTGGGGGTTAGCAAATCTTTGTCAAGAGGTAGGGTAGTAGTTGTAGGGGAATAATAAAGACTTTTTCTAGAGTAGAGGTACATAAGATTCTTGAATTGACTGATTTATTAAGATGGAAATGGGAAAGGCTATGCCATTGGCAGTTAGCTTGAGGAAGTTAGATGGAAGGTTATCAATGGCATTTGAACATGGTTTCAGTTTTTGTAGGAGTTTAAACATTAAACATCAAACCACACTTATGGGATGAAGTAAGGAAACGGAATAAGAGGAAGTGACAGCTAAGGAGAGTGAAAGAAATTCTGGGACGGGTAGGAAAAAGGAACTTCAACTGTTAGTGAATGAGCAGGAAACCCTAAAGGGAATAAAGGTGATGGGGAGATACATGTTCAGAAATTCATGTTATGCCTTGAAGCTGCAAACATTTACACATGACTTGTTTGTAGAGGCATTTTGAGTTCAGAAATTCATAAGAGAAGTAAATTCTCTTATAAGAATTGGCCGTGTTTCCCCAGACTTAAAGAACCATGACTGAGAAGTAGTGGGCTGTGGTGTAGAGTCTGTTTCTTGGGGTGTTCAGGTGGAGGATACTTTGTTAACATAAGTCATAAGTAGATGGCCATTTAGTGAGTTAGCTGGAGAAGAAATTTAATGTTTCATTGTTTAGAAGCATACATGTTAGTCAAAAAAGCAGTAATGTGCACTATTGTGTTATAGGCAATCATTTTACCTTTGAATGGACAGAGTAGTGGTACTGTCTGTGTAGGTGTATGGGGGCGTATATGTGGGTGTGTGGGGGGAGGGGGCAGGTTGATAAGCCTGCATATGTAGTTGTAAGAAAGTTATAGAGTTGATAGTTGTTTTCCTTGAAACATTTGCAATTACTGGGAGGCCATATTTCAGCTGGTCTAGAATTTTCCCAATGGCCAATCTCCCTTTAGGTGAATGGAGGTGGGAAATTTTCTCTGTCCAGAACAAGACAGAATTTGCTTCTTATTTAATGGTCATGATGCAATGTTAAAAGTTAAGTTACTGATGCAGCCTGAGTACTAGGTATTTAAAATCTGCAGAGGTTTCTATGGGTTCTTTATAGTGTGGAGTATTGGCCATTATTGCTTGCCATTACCTGGATTATCATGCAGCTGGTCCTGAGAAATATGGTCACTTGTACAGCTCCATATGTATCATCATGGCTTGTTAAATCAGACCATAAGTCAGTCATCTTTTCTTTTAAAACTAGTAGCACTTACCCTGTAAGTAGCTCTGTGTTTAGGGACTTCCCCATTCAAACCTTCAGTTATTTGATGCCTTAACCCCCCCCCCTTCTGAAGAATCCTGTTTATCAGACCGCTACATATGTCTATTCCCGCTTAAATGGCTGTATTGATAAGGCAGTCCCTATCTGCACCAAATATAATGAGAAGTTTAACAAACAAACCTTTGTGATGGAATACCCATATCAATAAATTATATAACAAGAGAAAACATGTTTAATGCTTTTAGGAGGTCTCACTCTGCCTACCTTTAGAGGACACACTAGCAAACTAGCAAAAAGCTAAAGGGAACCATTAGGAAACTCAAAGCTGTGTATGAACTTTAGCCACTAAAACCAAAAATAACTGCAAATCTTTAAAATCTTTCTTTAGCTATGTCAGGAAGTTAAGAACTAATACCCAATAATGTTTGGAGTCAGTCCACAATAATGTAACAGTCTTTGACCCAAAGGAAATAGCTAATATCCCAAGTGACAAATTTAATGCAAATTTTACTCTGCTCACAGCTATAACTATTATACAGGTTCCACAATGCCAGACACCTTTTTTAATTATTGTCGAACAAATTCCTGCAGCCCTCTCAAAAAACATAGCTGTATAGGACACAGGTGAAACATGAACACATCACACATGGAAATGTGTTACAGTGACATATGTTTGTAACAACACTTACCTGAGGTGCACTGCTACGAAAGGTGAGTGGGTCACATGTATGAGGGAACACATGTACACATTATATAAAACACCATATTGTGACTTTATCAGTAAAATATTTAACTTTATTTGGTAAACAAAGTAGCACCTTAGCTCATGCTTTCAAAGTGTAAAATGTGCCTTCTGTATTATGATTATATACAAAAAACACCAATGAAATAAGAAAGTCAATCCATTAATTAATTAAATTAGTTCATTAATCAGTTACTCTTACCAATAAGGACTATTACAAACATTTCATAAATAACTCATTATTCAACCCCTCTAGATACAATGTATTATACAAATCAATATACCACACTTCTTTTTTAACAGAGCATCCAAGGCATTATAAAATAAATCTGGATTTAATCATAACCTTAAAGAAATGTTTAAGTTACAGTGTGGCAGGGGGATTTTTCCAGAAGTTGTTTGTTTTCCTAGGGAATGTTCCCAGGGTTCATATCAATGTATTGGTCATCAAGATGGAAATACTTGACAAAGCTTCCACCTTTCCAGAGGAAAGAGTCAGTTTTGAGCTACTACTTTTGGGAAGGATGAACAAAGTTTTTCAGGGTCTATATTAGAACATCGAAGTTTTAAAACTTCAAATGTTCTGATATCGAACCCTATTCAGCGAACGCCTAAAATAGCGAAGCTGCAGAACACCGAATACTTTCCTAGGGATGTATTTGGTGGGCCGTTTCTGTGGCTTCACTGTTTCCTAGACTGTGGTGCGAAGGTGATGGACTGAGTTAAGGTAAGTGTGCGAAAGAACTGAATTAAGGTGAGTGTGTGTTAGTTAGGGACCTTAGGGTTAGGGAGCAGGTAAGGTGAGTGTGCGTTAGTTAGTGACCTTAGAGTTAGGGAGCGGGTAAGGTGAGTGTGCAAAAGTTAGGGACCTTAGGGTTAGGGAGTGGGTAAGGTGATTGTGCGATAGTTAGGGACCTTAGGGTTAGGGAGCGGGTAAGGTGAGTGTGCATTAGTTAGGGACCTTATTGTTAGGGAGCGGGTAAGGTGAGTGTGCGTTAGTTAGGGACCTTAGGGTTAAGGAGCTGGTAAGGTGAGTGTGCATTAGTTAGGGACCTTAGGGTTAGGGAGCGGGTAAGGTGAGTGTAAGTTAGTTAGTGACCTTAGAGTTAGGGTTGGGTTAAGGTAAGTGGATAGATAGTAGTGTATGTACGGTTCAGTGTAGGGTTTTGTGAAGTGTGTATGTGTGGATTATTTATTTTAGTGTGCTTGTGTTGTGTGTGTGTTTTCTCGGAACAGCAATTTTTTTCCCTTGGAAAAAATTTGCTGTTCTGAGTGTTCAAGTATATCACATTTCGAGATTCCAAGGTCGAGCTTATGGTGTTCAATATTTTGGAATTTCGATAATGTGATATAGACCCAGTTTTTCATATACTGCGCTGATAGAAACAGCCTATTCTAATCAGTTTTCTTCAGTGACTATAAAAGAAACTTAGTACTGAAAGTGAGAAACAAAATAAAAATTGAAGTGATAAAAAATCCTATTGATAATCAACAGCAGGAGTTGCAAGATGGACGTAGTAAACTAGAAACTCAATTGGTTGTGCTTTAAGGTACTGTTAATATGTCTGACAAAATGTTAACAGTACTTTGGACCAAAATTTGTTCCAACTTCGAAAATTAGTTTGTCAGAACTTACATTGATGTGTGTTTTTTAATTAAGAAAATACAATTAAAACATTTTTTTTTTTGTTTAACATAAAGGTAATCCAGAATTAACTGTTAATTCTGTTTTTGAAAATGTTATAATGCCCAACAAGGTATGTGTTAATGTGTTTTTAATGGGTCTATATTAAAAGCCCGAAAGTCCGTAACATTGAAGCTATGTACATCGACACATAAAGGTCGACATGCATAAACATCGAAACATGTAAATGGTGAAAATCAGAATGATGAACGTATTTGTTAAGCCAGCAGCATGATCGTGGGGATAAGGAAATACATCCTTTTCCCCACTGTAGTGCGGTCTCGGAGTTTGGTATATTTAAATATGGGGGTGTGGGGGTGCAGGGATGCCCCCCTGCAAAAGTGTGTTAATTACAGTTTTTAATGTTAGTGTTAACGTACTTGTGAGGCTCTCTTTGTTGACGTAACACGTTCAGCATTCTGATTTTCACCATTTACGTGTTTCAATGTTTATGTATATTGACCTTTATGTGTCGATGTACATAGCTTTGAAGTTATGGACTTTCGGGCTTTTAATATAGACCCATTTTTAATGCCCACCCAGGGGTGTTGAGAGGCCTGACACTACAGGTGGATGGCCTCTGCAACCCTGGAAGGGCATTAATTACACATTAACACACACCCTAAATTATTATTATTATTATTATTATTATTATTATTATTATTATTATTATTATTGCATTTAGAGAATGGGCTGCCTGTAAAATTCTAGTCTTTTACTTATGTATTTTTTTAAGTACTATTTTATTTTTTTAATATATTTTTGATGTAAAGTAGTTCCCCCGCCTAATGTTTTATACTTGCTGTAGTACAAATTAATTGTGTTGGTGGAAGCATTTTACATCAAAAATATATTAAAAAATAAAATAGTACTTAAAAGAAATAAGTAAGTAAAACACAGCAATTTTACAGACAGCCCATTCTCTCTGTCTAATACACAGTCGCTTCTGCTTTCATACACACATTCACTCACACAAGATCACTCTCTCTCTCTATCTCTCACATACACACACACACACACACACACACACACACACACACACACACACACACACACACACACACACACACACACACACACACACACACACACACACACACACACACACACACACACACACACACACACACACACACACACACACACACACACACACACACACACACACACACACACACACACACACACACACACACACACACACACACACACACACACACACACACACACACACACACACACACACACACACACACACACACACACACACACACACACACACACACACACACTTCACACACAGACACGCACACACACACACACACACACACACACACAGACACACACACACACACACACACACACATTACACACACACACACACCACACACACACACAACACACACACACACACACATAAATTTGCTTGCATGTTGCATTTAGCACACACACATAGTCTCACAGCAGTTTGATCACACTTTGTCTCTCAATCACTAATACATGCATTGGATTCAAAGAGCAACAACTGAGAATCAACAACAGATATTAATAACACACAACATGTTTATTACATTGTATTGTAAATGTGTTTTTTTAGTATGCTTAGCCAGTGGAAAAGTATTAATGTCTTACTTGTTTGGTAATAATGACATTTTTAAAACTTGATAATAAAAACAGAAGTTTATTTGATATAATTTTTATTTATTATCACATATGTTTTTTATGGTTGATTTTATAATCTGTTGCTTTATTAATATCACAATGGTCTGTGGCAGCAATAATTAAGTGCCTGTAGAACTGTTGCCATTCTCAAACCTAATGCTTTTAATTTGATTGGTATTTAAAATACGCAATGAATAATATATTTTGAAATGTAAATAGGTTCAGAAAAAAGTTTTTAAATTTTATTTTTTTGAAAACTTTCATTAATCAGAAGATAAGCCAGGAAAGTTTTAACAAGTGTTATATCTGATAAATCCCTACAGCTGTGGCAAAATGATAGTATTCAATAAATAATATGAAATAAATATGTAAAGTAACAGTAGCAGTGTAAACAAGGTATTACAGTTGCAATAATACTGGCTTGCAGACAAGCAACCAGTGTACTGCGGTTTAAAATACCCAGTAATAACAGTGGCGAGACATGCAAGTGCACTTCAATAACTGTGAGACAACTACAAGGAAAGGTGCACTGAGCAGAGATGGTGTGCTGATGAAAATGTGCACAGACATGAATGATAAGAATGAATGAATAGGAACTGGGAATGGTAACTAAGGAAATCTTTCCAAGATAGGATATTCCAATATATGTACATTTCCAAGACAAGTCAGGAGCACAGCATTATGCACATATGGAGATACCACAGTACGTACTGCTGCTTATATCTCCTGAGCAAGTATAGTATGATATAAACACACATAATAGTGTATATGTGATGGTCACGCAAGGTTAAATGTCAATGGAGGTGAGTAGTTGTGATATAAACATCACTGACATGCTCACTGAAGAGCAAACGTAGCAATGATGGTATATACAATAGGGCATGTGTGCATTCTTTGAATATCTGCAAAATGACTGGTTTAAATATCACATGATCACTGACATTGTAGCATTCACATGTGTTAATGCAAACTATCAAGTGGTAATATTGATGTCATGTACTGGTACATCCATGATGCAGTACAATCAAATTATAGCTGTAGCTATGCTGCAATTGTACTTCAAGCTGTACATCACCTCCAGATAAAATCCTGGGTATGAATCACATGCAACACACTGGAACTGTTAATATAGTCATACAACTGTACCTATTTCATATTGTTATGTCAGTTGTACATCATATGCCTATAAGTTTATCCAAGGAAATGTGTGCTTGAGCGCCCTGACACTATATATGGAAACATTAAAACTGAGGTGGATGTGACTCATGCAGAACAGTTAATGACACAAATGCTGACAGTTACACAATGCTGCTGTGGAACACCTGTATAATCCTTGTGAGCAGTAACATAATAGTGCATACAGTGAATTGGCCAAGGTTGCAAGTGATTCTCAAAATGCTGTACATTTGTATATATAACAGCATTACATGTGGATGAACCCATGTATATGTGCCTATGTAATCAGTATGATGTAATATTGCTTGCATGTCAGATAATATTTCTAGATGCTAGATGCCTGTGCCATGCTAGGTATACACATGCATACCTGTGCCATGCTAGATATACACATGCACACCTGTACCATGCTAGGTATACACATGCACATGTGCCACAGTAGGTATACCTATGCACACCTGTGCCATGCTAGGTATACACGTGCACACCTGTGCCATGCTAGGTATAGATATGCACACCTGTGCCATGCTACGTATAGACATGCACACCTGTACCATGATAGGTATACACATGCACACCTGTGCCATGCTAGGTGTATACTTGCACAGATGTGCCATACTGAAGCTGTCACTATGATGGTTGAAAGATAAATGTGTAGAATGTGGATATACTCCACCATCAGAACACATGACTGAGTAAGGCAACAATGTATATAACATTATCTCACATCCCCAGT
>NC_056732.1:1892275151-1892337651 GCF_019279795.1 Protopterus annectens | reverse complement strand
ATCAATGACTACACTATAGTGTGTCTTCCCCAAATTGTACCAGTAATGCCTACCACAATACACTTCATTTAGTAGGTGTTTTGCAGACCTCACTGCAGATCACAAGGTAACTGAGTCTATAGCTTGCTATAAATGATAAGGAGTGGTACACCTTTTGAAATGATTAGTATGATTCAACAGCTATGCTAACTATTTGTGTAGAGACGGATATCCTGAAAAGTATATGCAGTATGCTTTTTCACAAATCCAAAAACAAAAGGAACAGAGTCCAAACTGGCCGTAATCTTTTATTACAAAACATAAGCGCTTTCAGGTTAAAAACCCCTTCATCAGACAAACTTCACATAACCATGACAGTCTTTAAACATTAAAACATTTCTAAATGGAACCAATTACTTTTTATACTTGACCCACCTTTACTTTAAGGCTGGTTTTAAAGGTACAGAACTGTTTAACCCAGATGGGTTGTCAGCAGCCAACTATATGATACATTTTAAATCTGCATACTCTGTATCATTACCAATGTCCCCCTCCCCTTTTTTCATCTGTGCAACATGCAGAACCATAAAAACAAAAGTATGATCAGGAACTCTAGAAACATGCTGGTACAATGCTATGTTCATCCTTCTAATAGATGACAAATGATGCAGTATTCTTGTTTTTAAAACGTAAATAAAATACCTAATCCTGCTGGTAGTCACACCATGGAAGATGGAGTTGTATTACTGATACCATACTAGATCTGAAAATGTTTGCAATGAGTTTACAACTTAAAGTTATGTTCTCTAATCAACAAATCGTTGGGTATGATAGTAATTTTAGAAAAACAAGCTTAATGACACCGAATCTACATCCTACAATTGAAGTATTTAGCAAAGCTGTAGAGAAAGAGTTGTATTCTCTGCAGAATAAATATACTAGGTCTATGAAAAATAACTTAACCTTCAAGCAAGTTAAGGCCCTTAATGGGTTGATGTATGATAACAATATATCTATCAGGCCGGCTGATAAAGGTGGCCCGATAGTTATTTTTGATAAAACAGATTATGAAAGCAGAATGTTGAACATGTTAAGTGACATGGAGCATTATAAGGTACTCATATTTAACGAAGTGCAGCAGATTGTTAATAATGTTCATAGGAGTCTAGAAGATATGTATAGATTAGGTATTATGGATTATCAATTGTTGAGTTACTTGATGCTGGATGAGCCCACCACTCCAATCATTCGAGGTTTACCTAAAATCCACAAAAATCCTAATGACCCGCCCATGAGACCGATAGTGTCAGGTCGAGGTTGGGTCACTGAGAATATCTCCTTTTATTTAGAGAAAACATTGAAACCCTATGTTTGTAACCATCACACTATTCTTAAAGATTCGAAGGATTTTTTGTTGGACTTTTATGAAGCTATTAGAGAATGGAACAGTTGCCCTGACCTTTTGCTTGTTACCATGGGTGTGAATTCGTTATTCACAAATATCCCAAATGACAAGGGCTTGGAGTTTGTACATAAGTATTTGAGCACACATTCTGGTTTAATTTTGAGTAAGATAGACTTCATATGTACTTTGCTAGAAACAGTATTAGAGAGCAATGTATTTTTGTTTAATGATAACTATTACTCACAGAAAGATGGCGTAGCTATGGGCACATCATGTGCCAATAGCTACGCCAATCTAGTAATGGCCTTATGGGAGGAGGATAAATTGTTTAAGTTAGAGTTATACAAAAAACATGTTTCATGGACGATTTATTCTTTTTGTTGCAAGGCAGTGTAGAAGAATTACTTATTTTTGAGCAACAAGTAAATAGATTAACCTCTTTTCTTAAATTTACTATGAGTTACTCTATTAAGACATATCTTTTTTAGATGTTAACATTTGGCATTTGCTGAATGGAGACTTCAACACAGGAGTGCATCGTAAGTCCTGCTACAAAAATACTTTGTTGCACAGAGACAGCATGCATCCCCTGCATGTTTTTAAGAATGTTTTGTAGGGCCAGAGTATGAGGATGCCTAGATTGAACCCATGTCCTGTAATGTTTCAGGAAGAGCTGAAGGATTTGGAGAACAAATTTTGTGATAGGAAATATAACCCAAAAGAAATTAATGACACTTTTAATGAAGTCAAAGGCATGCGACATGATCGTGCCTGCCCTATATTTTCCGAATCTGGTATCAATGAATATAGGATGAAAGTTAATGATGTTATACATAATGAAGAAGGTAAAGTAAGATTTACGTTACACTAGATCAAGGGAGGTCATCGTCCCCCTGTACTCATCACTTATTAGACCTATGATTGAGTACAATGCCCCGTTCGGAATGTATCTGACCAGACACCTGCTGCAGCTTGAAAGGCCCCAAAAGTCCCTCAAAAGGAAGGATAAAAAAATAAAAAAAATATGTGCGACTGCCGACTGAAAAGAACTCAGCTCTATTCAGTCTCTCATTCCTCACTCAGAGGTGACCTGTGCCTGACATATATGTATATATAAGGCCAGGCCCAGATTTGATGAATTGAATCCACCTCAAAATCTAGATCCCTCAGAACCAGAACCTTAAGACCTAGACCGCGGTTATAAATATGATAGATGGAGGATTCATCGAGATTCATCACCCAGAGACCCTGTGAAAAAAAATCCCAAAACATAGAGCACCTCTACAGAGCACTTCTCTGGTTCTTGACCAATGGATGGGGGAGATGATGGATATGGATGGATAGATATACCCCAGGGGTTACTTCAGGCAAACTGCTTGACAGATGATAAGGCATTTATTCAAGTCAAAAAGAGTTTTATTCAAACACAAGTGGTGGAAAGGCTAGGCTTATAAGGCTAGGCTTATAAATGCCCTTGGGCAGACCTATTATACACAAGACGTACAGTCTATAAGAAATCCTATTTATAAATACTGGGATATACTTAAATTAGATCCTGAAATATTCAAAGACCTGGGCTCAGAACCCCAGTTTGCTTATAAAAATAAGAGGAATTTACATAGGATGCTTTGCTGCTCCAACTATAAATCCCATGATAAATCAAAAGAGTTTAATGGCTCATGTCCCTGTAATAAATGCAATTTTTGTGGTTATGTATTTAATATGAATGTTTTTTTTACATCCCACAACAGGGGAGCTTTTTACCATAAAGGTAAATGCTAGCTGTGACACTAGACACGTGGTTTATATTGCCAAATGTGTATCATGTTCATCATTCTATATTGGAAAGACGGACAGGATGTTTAAAGACCACATTAGGGAGCATTTATATCAAATTCGTATTAAATCTGAACTTAATGCTTTGTCTAAACACATTTTGCATACTGACGCGACCCACACATTTTTATTTTCAGTCCTACAGGTTATTGAAATTAGCATCAGAGGGGGTGACATTAGGAATTTAACGGAGTCTGTAGAAGCACAATGGATTATTAAAACGAGGGCACATATCCCCCCAGGCTTGAATGATAAAGTCCCTTTGAAGCCTACATTAAAAAATAGAAGGCATAGAATTATATGAGGAGATATTTATTATGATGTGGTTCCACTTCATGAGTTTAGGTAGCGCTTATATATATGTTATACATTATTTTTTGATATATATGTGAGGGCATATATATATTTTTATACAAATTTTTAATTAATTATAGGATATTGTACAATAAACTCGTGTTATGTTAATATTTTAAAGACATAAGGATGTTTGTGTAGAGAATTATATGAAACAATCGTATTCTTATGTTGTGTAGAAGAGTTTTAGAGTATTTATTGAGTTTTGCATTTTATGCTTAATTGTATAATTATTTAATTAATTGTCTAATTAGCCATCATGATGTTATGCATATATTAGCTGTTACTGAGAAGGAGTTTTACTGGTTTGAAAAAGCTTGTTAGCGAAAGCGCTCACCGTTTGTCTGTTAAACCTGTTTTTGCCTTTACTGAGATTTGGATTATTGAATTTTTGGACTGCAGAGTTGCTGAGTTGTTATTTGAGGTCTGAATAGACACTGGATATATTTATGGACTGTGCTTTGATTTGCGAATTGTGGTCTGAATAGATGTGTTTACAACGATGAGATTCATCTTCCATGGTGTGACTACAAGCAGGATTTGGTATTTTATTTACGTTTTATCCTGGCTTGTGTTCTGTTTGTGGTCCTGCATCTACCGTGGGCAATTTTATTTGTCTTTATTTTTGTTTTTAACTTACATTTAGTTTTTCCAACATAAAAACTCAGACATAACTTGCAACACGCCAAGTAAACCACATTCTCTGTATGACAATCTGCATAAAACTCAAATGTGTATTTTTTGTTTGTAACAGGATGTATAAAATAATTTAAACCATTCACATTTGAACATGCTTTGCAATGCCTACAGGGAAAAGTCCCTGTTCTCATGTGTGCAGAGGAAACACTGTTAGCCTTCTTCTTGTTTTTCAAACCAGGTTCTGTGCATAACATGTCGTTTATGTTACTATTGTTCTTGAAGGTAAAGCTGGGTTTCTCATCTAAAATCTCCTTCAAGTGATTGTCACTTCTTAGTATCTTCCAGTTTTGCTTATTAATATCACATATCCCATACACATTGTTACTATAATGTAGCATTACCTTGGGTTTTTTATCATACTTATTAGAGCAATGAAATTACCTTAACATCCATCAGAATAATAAATACACACGTGCAAAGAGGATCGGAGTGAAGAGGTGAATACAAGGAGAGATGGACGTACACATAATGTTTTATGTAATGCAACATTTACATGGTCATGTTTTTGGGGTGTTCTCATTATTAACCTGCTATGCTCTGTAGCATGAACTGACTGATATGGGGGTAAAAAAGGTTAGGATAGGCTTATGACAAGTAGAACAAGTTTGGATAAATATCTCATAGTTGTGGGATGAATTTCACTTCAAACATGCTTTTTTGACTAATATTCAGTGTATCTCCATGAGAATTCATAACTGGGGCAAATGTTAAAATGTGGGTGATTAAACTGATCATAGACATATAACATTATACTAAGAAATGATGTGACATGCATCTAGAATTCATACAAACTGTGTAATCTATGTGATTCCCTGAATATCTACATTAAATTATTAAAAATAAGAATTTAACCATTAACCTCCCACCTTGAGTACCATGATCTGACACACACTACCTATACTCTTCACATGCACACTTCTTGCACACATTACATCTTACCAAATTACCTTTATACCCCCACCAAACTTCCACTGCACAACTACAGTCACCACCACTCATGTCACACCATCACACTACTCATACACCTCTCACAACAAATACACCCCAGTGCACAACCCACTTAAGCTATCACCTCCACCACAGAAGCAAAAAGCATCCCTAATGCCTTACAAAATATCCCTCAACCTAATTTATCTATCACCCACTTCACCCAAACAAAAATCTACCCCTAAACTTCAACTAATTCTCTCATTACTAAAACTAACATGCTCAGCCATAACAATACTTGCCCTCAGCGGGGACATCCACCCAAACCCTTGACCCCACAACTTCTCCACTGATAGTCAGCCTAACAACCTCACTCTCCCTCAAATTACATCCAATAGGAAACCAGTTGACCTCCTTATCTTAAGCCTAAATATAAGATGTATAACCAATAAAATCCATGAACTCCATCATACTATAGACTTATACTCCCCTGATATTATCATTCTAACAGAAACCTGGCTCAAACTTCACATTACCAGTGAGCAAATTCTCCCTTCAGGCTACAATATCCTAAGACAAGATCAGTTGCACAAAAAAGGGGGTGGTGTAGCTGTAATGTATAAACAGAATCCTAATATTCAAATCCTAAACGTATTGACCCCCCCCCGCAATTGACAAAGAAGAAATAATCTATACCGACCTTAAAGTAAACCAAGACAAGACCATTAACATAATAGGATGCTACTTCCCACCTGGCAACAATATCCCACCACTAGAAAACCTTCTCACCTGGGTAAATCATCACCTTCCACAAGAAACCATAATATTAGGTGATTTTAATACAGACTGGCTATCCTGTTCCAACCACCATCCAGCCCACCATCTAAATCTTCATGTTTTTTCCAACTTATCCAGACACCCACCAGAATAAATAAGAATTCCAACAAGCATTCTACTCTTGACTGGATACTAGTCAGCAACAGCCCCCAATCATACACAGCTGGCTGCCTACCGTATAGCCTCAGTGATCAAACCCCAACTTTCCTATTCAAAAAACACATGTATCAGGCTAAACCCATTACCTATCAGCAAATACATAATAAAGTAAATTTTAACCCTGACAACTTCATCTCAGCCCTAAAAAACTGCAAGTGGACTTCACTAAAATACCTCAACCTTGATGATGCTGTCCAATTTTTCAATACCACCTTCCTTAAAGTCCTAAACACCCATGCGGCTACAAGATTTACTAGAGTTAAAGCCCAGTCCTTGCCATGACTACAACAAGCCACTAGATCAGAAATGAAAATCCGAGATACAGCCTGGAATCACTGGCACAAGACAAAAAGCCCTTCTGATAGACAGAAATTCTCTGAATTACGTAACAAAGTAAAAAAATTAATAAAACAGGACAAAATCCTGTATTACCAGTCTACCCTGAACTCCACCCAAAACAACTCTAAACAATTCTGGTCAACCATCAACTCCATCCTCCACCCAGGAAAAGTAGGAACCCCTCAACCAAACGAAACAAACTCCTCTGAAAAAATTGCCACCTCTTTCACCACTCACTTCACACAATCTGTTCTATCACTAGCAAAACAAAGCAACCCCTCTCCCCTACCCCCTCCAACTACACCTAGTAACCTGCCTACTGCATTCACTTTCTCTTCTATCCCTACCTCCAACATAAAAAAACTCTTATCGAAACTAAAGCCCACAAAACTTGCAGCTGACAACCTCCCAGCTGAGTACCTTAAAACTGAAGCTGAAGCCCTAGCCTACCCAGTTGCAATCCTGATTAACCGATCTTTATCTGAAAGCTATGTCTCTTCACAATGGAAAATATCCCACATTATCCCCCTCCACAAAGGTGGGCCTTCCACAGAATTCACCAACTACCGGCCCATAGCAATTCTATGTCCTCTATCAAAAATACATGAGAGATGCATTCACTCTCAGGTTCTAGGCTACCTCCTTATTAACAACCTCCTATCTAACACACAGCATGCTTTCCGACCATACCACAGCACAACCAATGCCTTACTTGCTTTCACTAATACAATCCTTCAACATAAAAAACAATGGTTACTTCGCCTCTGCAACTTTCCTAGACCTATCTAAAGCATTCGACATGGTCTCTCATAAACAACTCATCACTGTCCTCAATACTCTATCCTTCTGTCAATCTGTCACAAACTGGTTCCAGAGCTGCCTGACTGCCATCAATCCGTTGTTTGGCATAATGACATATCCCCCCAACTCCCTGTCTCAGTAGGTGTTCCCCAAGGATCCATCCTTGGACTCTTACTCTTCTCCATATTCACTAATAATCTAGCCTCTGCTACCAAACAGACCACTCTTATACAGTACGCAGATGATTCCACTATCATCTACTCAGCCCACTCCCTACCTGAACTTCAAAAGACCACACAGGAAGCTTTTTCCTCAGTTGAAACTTGGCTTTCAGATGCACAATTAATACTTAACCCAAACAAAACAAAACTCCTCATCTTCCAACCCACCAAACACAATCTAAACACCCACCAATTTAATATTAAAGCCAGTGACAACACCATTATCCCCCCAAGAGACCACACCAAGCTACTTGGATTTGAAATTGACAATAACCTCAAGTTTGATATCCACATCTTGTTAACTATAAAAAAAAGTACACAAAAAACTAGGAGCTTTATACAGAAATAAGCAATTCCTCACCAAAACAGACAAGATTTCAGTTGCAAATAGCCACCGTATCTCCACCATACTCTACACCTCTCCAATATTTACCAACCTAAGGCAAAGTGAGTTAGGTAAACTCAAAGCTTGCTACAACAAAATAGCAAAGTTTGCCACTGGCGCAAACTACCGTAGCCACCACTGCACCACACTTACTGAACTAGACTGGCTAGAACTCCCTCACCTCCTTCAATGGTGCCAACTCTCACTCACCCACGAACTACTAAATCATCCTCTAAAAGTCCTCTCCCTTCAAAATCTACTCCAACCCTATCATACCACCAGACCACTACACTCCATCAACAAAAATCAATTACAGGTAACTAAAACCAGGAACTCTGCTGGAGAAGCTCTCTTCTCCTACTCCATAGCAAAATTATGGAATACCCTTCCTCACATTATAACTTCTGTGTCATCACACACTAACTTCAAAGCTGCTCTAAAATCTCATCTAAAAGAGCAGTGGACATGCCCCTGTAACAAACCTCTCTTAAAATCTCTACCCCAACCTCTCTAATCCCTTTCTTCCACCCCTTTAACTACCTCGAATTGCAACCAAATACATTGCTTGTAAACCTATATCTCAGCTGTAATCTTAGCCACTGTTATTCAAGGGTAATATCTGCTAGTTCAGCTATTAAAATACTTGTTAGTCTTTATGGCACCAATGATATAAGTGTTGTACCATTTAACTAAATAATTTCATTTTGAACTATAACTATTTACTACTATTGTTAAATAAAACCTACCTATACTTCTTGTAACTTGTAATTAATTGTTTTTAATTGTTTTTATTGTGGAGCTTTTCTCCCCGGGCCTGTGCTGAAAAAGGACCTGTGTCCAGTCAGACTTTCCTGGTCAACAAATGTATGTAAATAAATAAATAAACTAATTAATTAATAAATAAATAAATAATAAATAAAAAAAATATGAGGTCAAGTTGAAGTTATTTTAATCTGGTAATGTGAAGTGTGCACCCTTAAACAGCCCACTGAGAACACAGGGAGTGCAACTACACCGTTTTGTAAATTTATTTTTAGTAAGTATCTATTGTTAACTATTTTAGATTGTAAGTTAGCTCCTACTAAACTACTCAGAGCTGCCCATTGTTTGGTGACTTTGCTAGAAAGTGCTGAGAATCTGCTTTCTCCTAGAGCAATCCATTACTGAAAAGATGAAAATAAGTATTTTGTTGTACTTCTCTTGAAAGTTGTGACTGTATTTTAACACTTTCTTAAGTATTTCCTGTTTTTTCTGCACTATATATATATATATATATCATCTGCCTACTTCTGCTTTTAAGCACTTAACTGCACTGTATTACTTTACATCGGTTAGTTGTAGGACTGCTGTAGTTAGTTCGTATGGTCTAGTTACACCTGGGTTCCAAACCAGCTGGTCTACATTAAGAAAGTTTTTTCTGTACTCTTGTGGCAGAAGTATGCTGAGGTAACCTGTCTGAGTTTGGGATTGCTGGTGGAAGGCTTATTGTGTGCTTCTGTCATTGGTTGTTAGCTTGAAACTTGTTATTCTTTGATCGTATTTAAGCCTTGTGTATGCACAATGCTGCCGTCTGCACAACAGAAGTTGGCAATGCCCAGATGCAAAAGCCTTGAAGCTCAGGTTTTCCTAAATAACAACTGTCAGTGAAATCCTTAAAAGCCGGTGCAGTCAATGAGATGTGGTTCAAAGCTGAAGAAAGCACCCCGTCCACGCAGGGCTACAAAGCTTTCCATATGTTCATATCACAAACTGAGTATGTAAAAACCAAGGGGAGATGGATCCATCTTCATTAAGGATAAGCACACCTGGAGACTGGTCTAACAGTGCATCTCTCTCAAACTACTCTATGTGCAATTAACCATAAGCAAAATCCCCTTCCACATCATAACTAGCTATAGGCCTCCCACCATGAAACAGGAAAAGCATACCACATACGTGGACTTACTGGAGTCGCTTGCCATACAGCCCAAAACCTTACTCATGGGTGATTTTAGTCATCTTATTATCAACATGAAACATACACAACCACAAATTTGCTGGCTCAGAGGTTCTTGGACTTTGCTAATGCACATGCTCTGGAACAGCTAGTCAGCACACCCATGAGGGGCTCAAATTCCTCTGGACATAGTTCTGATTAACATAGGAGAGCACTGCATCCCCTCATGTGATGTCCTCCCTGGTACCATCAGACCATAAATAAAAATAAATAAATGCTTAAGAATTTTTCCAAGACAAATTACCTGCTATTAAGTGATGGTATAAGAAGTTTCAAAGCCCCCTTGAACAACAGATAACATAGACTCTTATGCAGAGGAGTACACCAGTGTCCTGTATAACCAGTTAAGCAGTTGTATAGAATCAGCTGTACCTGACCAGATTAAAAGCAGGTCTTCCATAAAACAAGCCAGCCTGATGGGAGGTTGCCATAATAGTTAAGGTGTTTACCTTACAGACACAAGGTGCAGGGTTTGATTCTCACATTGGGCAATTGGCTAAGCTTAAAATGACCCACAAGGGTAGTTAGCCTAGTACTAATCTATAAACCTATGAACCTATAGTGGACCCCTAATATAAACAGGCTATACAACAACAGAAAGTAACTAATATCCAAAAACAAGAGGGAACTGGCTCAGAAGAGGACAAAAATTAATCTATAGCTTAAACAAATTAGAGATCTTGTCAAGTCCTCCAAAGCTAATTATGGAGCAAAAATAGTCTTCTTAGCTAAGAATAATTACAAGACATTCTTTAACTACAACCAACATCTAAAAGGGAGTACCTAGCTATCTGCTGAACTGGTTGTGGATGGCAGCACATATACTCAACTGGAGGTAATAGCCAACCTGCTAGCTGACAGAGATGGAGCAAACATCAGCCCCCCCATCCCTACCGGTCATCCCCCGAAGTATATCTGCTACCATTCCTCAGCCTATTATCTCAACAGAGCAGGTCATCTCTGTGCTCTCCAAGGCCAAAAACATGGCATCAATGGGACCAGACAACACCCCAGGTTGCCTTTTATTCAACTTAAAACATGATCTTGCTGATAGATACACTTGGATCCCTGTTTAACAACAACTTGCAGATTGGCTATGTTACAGCAGAATGGAAGACAGCAACAGTAATCTCTCTGCACAAATGGAGACCATCAACTGACCCTGGGAATTATAGACACATAAGCTTGACTAGCCTCATCTGCAAGACCATGGAAAGAATCATTATGGAACTTATCAACAAGGACACAGATAATCTCCAAACTCTAGCCCCAACCCAGTTTGGATTCGTTAAGGGTAGATCATGCCTGTTAAACCTGGTTGATTTCTTCATGAAAGTCACCATGGCCCTAGATGAAGTAAAGGCAGTGCATACTGCCTACCTTTACATAGCCAAGGCATTTGACACAATCTCTCACTCAGGGATCATAGAGAAACTCTCATGATTAGGAATTAACGCCTACATCACCAGATGGTTAGCCAATTGGCTCACCGACAGGGCACATACTGTTAAAATGGATTACTTCACCTCTAGCAAAAGACCAGTCAGCAGTGGCGTACAACAGAGTTCTGTGCTGGCCCTTTAGTGTTCAGAATTTAGTTTTCAGAAGTTGAGGCAAACATGGATGGCCTGTGGCTGACAAAGTTCGCTAATGATTCCAAACTGGTAGCAATCATTAAGTCCCCCGATGATGCTAACATACTGCAGAAAGGATTAACGGAGACAAATGATTGGTACCAAAGCCATACCAGTTGAAAATAAATGCTAAAAAATGCATTATTATTCCAGATGGGAAAGCTGTCATCCCTGAAAATTACATTATAGACAGCAACCCCCTAAGTGTAGACCCAGTGGTACATGATCTGAGAACTCAGGCTGATAGCAATCTGAACTTTGACCATCATGTATCCAAACTGGTAAGGAAATCCTTCTATGTGGCACATCTCATAAGTAAGTGTATGGTATCTAGAGCTAATGGTGTTGTAATTCAATTATACTTGGCCCTCAACAGACCAGTAATTGAATACAAGACTCCATTTTGCATATACATTACCAGACACCTGCAACAGCTGGAGAGACCAAAGATGTTTCTCACAAAGAATATACAGGGTACACAAAACAAGTCCTATGCAGAAAGACTGAAAGCCCTGCAAGTGCATTTCGTCTCCTAGAGGCTGCTAAGGAGTGACCTGTGCCTGGCTTACAGAGCAGTCTCTGACCCAGCCCTAATGGAAATGCTACACATTCGTAAATCAAACTGCACAAGGGCCACTCAATACAAAGATCTTAACCTAGACTCCAACAAGAGCAAATCATGCTGGAGTGATAGATACATCTCCCAGAGACTGCCGCTTCTCTGGAGAAAGCTTTCCATTCATGTGAAACAGAGCCCTATCCTGACCCTCTTCATACACAGCCTAGATCAATGGATAGATGACTGCAAATTTACTCCTGGGGTGTTGCTTATGAATCTCATGGACAGAGCCAGTTATTGTTAATTGCCACAGATTCTTACCTTTGTGAATGTCACTCATCTAACTACCGGCAATTGGGGTAAGTCAGAATTAGTCTGTATAGAACAGTATACGCTGTAGGGTATTAGCCTTGTAGCCTGCTATGAACCTATGAACCTGTGGTTGTTACACAATTTTTCACCCATGACTAAAGCATATTATGTCACTCAAACAAAATTAAGTGGAGGAGCAACTTGTGTTTCAGATGGGAATCAAACCTAGACCTTTTAGATCACCATCTGCCTGTTCTGTCACTAAGCTACTGAAGCAGCAGGTGATGTTATCTAGGCTGACAATTAGTGCAGAGGGCTAAAGCACTGAACTATTAATGTGATATACTCTGTAGTCCAGTGTTTGATTCCCTCAGTCTTTGTTTGGCTACTGTGACAGCTGGTAACTTCAAAACAAGAGGGACTGCAAGATGCACCTGAATGAGTGTGGTTAATTGGAATGAGATGGGTCTCTTTTACAACAGGTCAAGGGACCATTAAATGGGTTCAAACAATATATAGGGTAATTTGCTTTCATCCAGAGTTTGCCTCAGTATTCAGTCTTTATGGCCTTTGTATTAACTGTGTACATCTCAGATGAATGACTGCAATCAAGGCCATCCTTAGGTGAAATGGAGACTTAGCTAAAGGACTTAGTGGGTCCCCTGTTACTACTTTCTTGTTTGTTCACACTTAGCGCTACTTTTTACCATACCTCTCAAACTCTTAGTGCAGAAAGTTGGAACAAAGCCAACAATAATGGGAGGACAGAGGACCAATAACAGGGACAGATTTTAATTAATACTCTTATAAACTTAGAAAGTTGATGGAATATTGTCCAAAGGATGTGAAGACTGAAACTCAAATGTCTGTCATTATTTGCTGACTTCCATCCTCAATGATTTCACAGAAAGTCACAAATTTTATGAGGAACAGGCCAAAGATATGAGGCAAAAATGTGGACCATTGAGAGGTCGGCTGTGTTCCATTGTCTTCCAACCTTTTAACACACCATGAGTAGTAAAGGATAAATGTAGTAATTATGGAGGAAGTAAATGAACAAAGCCAGGGGCCTAGCAGCCCCAGGAGATCATCTACATGGTCTGAGGTGCATCTTACATCTTTTTTACAACTTTTTGATCCCATGATGGCCTGAGCAAAAGTCATGAACTGGGAAAGAAATACAGTGTTATGTTACGTTGTGTCTAAAGCTAAATTCTCAAAACTTACAAAACAGGAGTTCCCAATTAACTGAGAGGCCAAATGCTTGCAAGGATGTGTAAATCCTACAGTAGGTTCATAGGTTAACAGCCCTGGTAGGCCTTTTTAAGTATAGCCATGATCAAACATTTACCTAAGTTTTAATTATTGTTCCCTATTAGTACATGATCGTACTCTGATAAGGGCAAGTTCTTGGGTTGATGTTGGTATAATGGTTAAGTTGTTTGTTTATATATATATATATATATATATATATATATATATATATATATATATATATACATATGTACACACACACATCTATATATATTTATATTTAAATTTCAATTTGTTTACCGGGGGTAGTGCACTGATTTGAGTGGACCACTTGCAGACACAGCCCGGGTGAATAGGATCACATAAGAAATTAACAAAACATATTTACAGATACAAGGATATGCTAAAAAATACCCACATTTGCAGACGTGGGGTTTACCTCACAAACACAAGTTACAGGGTTTGAGTCTTACCTTTCCATTGGGAAATTTGATTAGACTTAATATGTCCTACATGGGCAGCTAACTTAGTACTAACCTGTGTTACATAACACCTGTGTTATTTACCTGTGTTCTGTGAATATTTCAAGGTGGGCCCTGCAGTATTAATGAGCTGCTTTGTCCAGTAGGCACATGGGAGCCAGTCCAGGATTAAAGCTTCTTTTTCCCATCCATTGGTATATGTTGTTTTAAATAGGGTTGGGGATGAGTCTGTTTTATGTGAATGGGATATCTATTCCAGAGACGGGGTATTCTCTGCAAAATGCACCTGTCCATCCAAACAGTTTTGCTAATGTTATAGAAGAGGTTCAGGACTTTGGATCATTTTTTTCCTGATACCATTTCTCTTGTGGTTGTGCAGCAGGTCCATTAGCATGGAAACGTTAGTATTGGATGGAATAAATTGTAATTACTGCAAAGATAATCACTTTTTTGCAATTTACAGACTCTCATAATACAACTTAGAATTATTATCAGTTATTGCTTTTCCATGAATGGATCTTCCAGTACAAATTTGGGTGCCTTCAAATTATAGAAATATGCAAATGACAGACGCCTCTAAAATATTTTGTTGATCTTGATAATAAAATCAATGTTAGCTTAGTGAAAGAATATTACCCAGCATTCAATGTACTTTTTTCTCAATTCTATACAAAAGAAAAAAAATACTGGACACTTTTGGCAACAATGCCTATATGCATTTTGTATTTATCTCACAATAAAAGAAACTTGGCAAAATTAACAAAACTCATCAGAATTACAAATTATAACTTCATTATAAAAAATGCAAATAAATGGAATTTTGAGATGGTGCATGATATAATCATTTGAGATTTCAGGTATTGTAGAAGAAATATCAGCTTTTTTAAATCTTTCAGCACTAACGCATATATTATCACATATATTGGTGCTGGGCAAACTGAAATGTATGCATGACAAATTTCATTGGCATGGATGTGGAGAAGAGTTTAATTAGTTTCGTAAGTAGTGGTCATACCCACATCATCCAAAGTCTAAAGTAAAATGAGTTTCATTAGTTGCTATGATAACTAAACTTATTCTTTTAGAATATTGTAATCAAGAGATTCTTAATCAAACTTTATCAGCTGAAATATGGTGACATTGTTTGTACAAACTGTTGCTACACAAAATAAAACTTTTTTCCCTCTTTCCTGGATGTGTGAGAGGGGGTGGGAGTGATTGGGATGTAAGATGACATTCAATTCATATATCACTGAAAAATGATTCTACTGATGTAAAAAAATAATAAAAAGATATTAAAAAAAGACCAGTCACTACTGGTGTAGTATAGGGCTAGGTGCTGAGACCTTTCTTTGTAGCATCTCCTTCTCAGATGGTCAAGAAAACATCAAGGGTATTTGTTTTACCACATTTGTGGATGACTACACGCTGGTAGCAGGCATTGAATCCAGGAAGTCTTCATTATCACCATCATCATCAACCCCTATTTTCCCATTTTCTACATGAGGTTGGGTATTGTCTCAACTGTTGTCATCTCTCTCGATTTAGTGCCCCTTTCCTACCATCTTCATCACTCAATCCTGTCTGTTGCAGGTCTTCTCTCACACACTCAAGCCACCTCTTTACTAGATGTCCTCATTTCCTCTCAATTTCTTCCTGCCTGTCCCAAATCCTCTCCACCTGATTGTCTTCTACCTTTCTGCACATGTGCCCAAACTACAGTAATCTGTTCTCTTTGACCTTCTCTGCAATTGAAGCTACTTTGGCTTCATCATCTCTGATGTCCTCATCTCTTCATGTGTCCCCAGTGTGCACCCTACCACCCATCTCAAGCATTTTATATCCTCAGTAGCTTTCTCAACTGCTCCGCCATTACTGTCCAGGTTTCTGTACCATGCAGCTATACTGATCTTGCCACTGTTTTGTACACTTTTCAGCTTCTTTGGCAATTTTCTGTCATTAACTACCCCTGACACTTTGTGCCAAATAGCTGCAACCCTTCTGATTTTAGGTTTCACCTTCTCATTCAAACGTCCTTTCTCCACAGCCACCCCTCCCAGATACTAGAAGTTGTTAACATGTTTCACTATTTCCCCTCTGTCTCAGTTTTCTGCTTTGTCTGTTTTCTGCTGTGAAGATAGGTGAAGGCTGCCTGACTAACCAGATAGAATTTTGTAGATAATTCTTTCATTTGTAAATATTAATGTAAGCCACAGGCTTGTTATCTTAAATGGAAGAAAGTGGTGTTAAATGTTGAACTTTCAAAATTGTAACCACATTGCACTCTGCTGGAGGAAAGCTGACATTATATAACTTTCATCTCAAACTCGGCGCCATGGCATCTGAACCAGCAGATTATTTCTATTGTTTTGAGACCAGAGTTAATTGCTAGATTTTACATATATAACGTCTTTAATTGCTGTGGTTTCCTGACCAGGTGCAAACTGACTAAGAAATGTAAATACAAAGTATCTGTTAGCCTGGGAAACAGAAAATAATGATGTAATCTGAAATGAGTCAGTGGTACTGTGTTATCAATTTAAGGAGAGACAATGAGAGAGCATTTGAGCATTTGTCTTGAGAACATCCAACATCACCAGCACTGGTTTGCTCTATATGTAAGTCTTGGAACTGTTTTCTGTTAGAAATAGCTAGGAAATGGGAAGATTAGACAGTTGTTTTTTTTGTATTGATGTCAGATTTATGCTATGGTATTATTTTAAGCATTTTCCTGTGATCTCTGAATGCTTGACTAGCACTGTGCAGGAAGAAGTATTGTTTTGTATTTTTATTATTTATTATTAAATATTTTTAAACCTATTAACTGTGGCTGTTTTATGTAGAGGTAAGTCAAGCTTTAGAGTACATTCCATGTATATAGTGATACTGGCCAAGCCACCCCAAATAAGCTTTGCTGTTCAGTCACACATACCATTTGGATAATAATATTGCACAGTAATAATTGGACACCCTTTCATAAGGGACTTTTAGTAGCTGATAAAGATTAGAGAGTGGTGGCACGTTGTACTATCATATAGTCTGGGTAAAAGGAGCATAACTGGAAAACCTGTGCCAGCCTTCCCCAGAAGTGTCTGTGTGGTTGTATATAACTCGTATCTCGAAGTGTGTGTGTGTGTGTGTCAGCTACTTGGGCAGTGACATGAAGCACTGGTTGGACAGAGAGGGTGCTGGAGGTTTTAACTTGCCCACTAGGCTGAGATCTGGACCCTATAGCTGTGCCAGTGGGGAATCTTATTGGGGATCTGGAGAGAAAGTGAGAAACCAGCCCCAGACTGACTGTGATCTCTGTGTGCTCTTAAGGGAAATTGTACTTTACTGTGTGTGTGTATTTGTTATCCTTTCTATATATGGATGCCCCTCACTGGTGTTAGTGGTGAGGATTGAGGCTCCTTGATTGCTGAGCCAGTGCACGGGTGTCACATATTAATTGGTGGCAGTGGTGGGATTTTCACACCACATATCAATTGGTTGGCAAATATTAATTGGCTTGTAGTGGTGTGGGTAGTGTGAGTTCCTGTGGCTTGTGTACAGTGATTACTGAAGGTGTTTTTGTACTCTAAGTCAGCCACACAGTGAATACTCAGGGTTCATATCACAATTGTTTTATTTCTTTTGTTAGCTTAGTTACATACATACATACAAATGTTTCAATCATGGGCATTAGAGCCCTTCTAGCTTGCCAATATGCCAAAACACTTGTTCCCATAATAAATGTCCAGGCTGTTCTTAAAAATATCTAAACTAGTACTTGCTTTAATGTAATTTGGTAGTCTGTTTCAAGCATCAGCTACTCTGTCAGAGAAACTGTTAGTACACTTCTCATTCCTACAGAATCTTCTAAATAGGTTATCTGATGATTCTCTAGTACTTTTTGATAACCCCAAACATTCCCAGAGGTAGTTGTCCCTAAATGCCCTATATACCTGAATAAGATCTCCTCTTAAATATCTGTAAGATACACTGTACAAGTTCAGATATTTTAGACTTTCATAATAACTTAGATTTTCACATCCATGGATGCCCTTAACATATTTCTGCTGTACTCATTCCAGTTTATTCATGCTTGTTTTCCTATAGGATTTCCATATTGTTATTCCATACTCATGTTTGGGTCTAATGTAACTAACAAACAATGACTTCATTATGTTTGATTTCCTAGACTTTATAAATCTTTTAATACAACCTATAGTTCTATAACTATCATTAGTGAATTGGCTGATACGATTAGAAAAACTCATAGCTGAATCTACCCATATACCCAGGTCCTTAAGTGAGTCCACAGTTTCAATTACTGTGTGCTGTATTAAATATTCACCTTTCAGTTTATGTCTCCCAAATCTCATATGCTTAGTTTTTGATGTATTTATCAACATATTATTCTCCTGTGCCCAAATGGTCAACTTAGTCAAATTATTTTGTAGACATGTCTTATCTGTAACACTTGTAATCAGTGTACCCAATTTCAGGTCGTCAGCATATAGACTGTAGAATACCTCAGATGAAAAAGTAAGGTCTGAAAGATATAATCTAAACAAGTAAGGGCCTAGTACAGAGCCCTGTGGAACACTTTGACTGTAACCAAGGATTTCAACTGTCCAGTTGGTGTGTGATACTTGCCATGTCCTATTTGTAAGCCATGCAGCTATCCATCTTATCAACAGTACATCAATACCTAGTTGTACTAATTTATTTATCAGTGTTTTGTGCATGACCCTGTCAGATGCTGAAGTTAAATCTATATAAATCACACCACAGCACAATTTTTTATTCATAGCTGTTATTATATTGCTATAGAACATCATGTTACAGGTGGTAATAGATCTATTTTCAACATATGCATGCTGATATATGGTTTCAAGTCCCAACCTATCCAGTTCTGACAATAACTTATCCAGTATTACCTTCTCCATTATTTTTCCACAATATGAAAGTAGACTTAAGGGTCTACATAATTCTAGTTTTGTCCTACTCCCCTTTCCCTTAAAGACAGGTTTAATAAATGCATGTCTCAAATCTTAAAGAATCTCCTCATATTTATATGACCTAGTGAATAATAAATATAATGGTACTGTAAGTTGTTGCTGAAGTGCTCTCAGATCATTGTTACTAATTCCATCTCCTCCCTGCACTTTGTTTGGATCCAGTTTGCACAGTTCTTTTTCAATATAATCTAATTTGATTCCAGTATCTGGGGTTACCTGGATGTCACGAGGACAACTTAGGACAACTTACCACCCCTTTTGTGGAGCCAAACTGTTTTGCATAAGATTTTGTAAATATATCTATAATCTGTTGTGTCTGAGAATAAATTTTAGAATCTGTACACAGTTTATCCCTTTGTGTATCTTTACTCCTTCCACATCTTATGTATCTATAAAAAGGTTTCCTATTATGCTCAATATCTTTATATAAATTTTCTTCAAATTTTTCTTCATCTTGTCTAACATCATTCTTAATCTTTGTCCAGCTTGTATATTTTAGTTTTCAAAGTTGTAGTTCGACCTCTCTTCCATTTCTTATATTTTTTGTCTCTCACCTTAAACAAGTATCATTGTTCTTATGGAAATATACCCCCCCCCCGATGTTGTGTGCCTAGATCCTGTTGTTAACCATTTTTTTTTTACTTTTTGCACTCAAACAATTTCTCTTTCAAAACTTTCCACATTCCATCTGCAGTTTTTCCACTGAACACCTCACTCCAGTTAGTTTTATATAGTAACTGTTTTGCTTCCCTATAATCTGTAATTAACCTTCTGTGCATTGGTTTAGATTTCAGTTTGGCAGAGTTATCTAGCAACAAATTAACCTTTATGACCCCATGATCACTGCACATCAATGGTGGTAAAACTTGACTTGAAGTTACGGTAATTTCTTTGGGAACACAAACAATATCTAGTAGATTCCGTCCCCTGGTAGTTTTTTTTACAATCTGAAGCATTTGTTGTTCCTAAATATACTCTGTGAATAATTTCTTTACTAACGTTGTTGAATCAATAGTATTCCAGTCTGTTTCTGGTAAATTTAAGTCCCCAGCTAATATTATTCTTCCCTCCTGTGTTTCATGTAAGAAATGTATGAATTCCTCTAGGTCATCTGCACTTGACTTTGGTGGTCTGTACACTCCAACAATTGTTATATGTCCCAGGGTTGTCTTTACTGTCACAGTTACACAGTCTATAGTAGTGGTGTTATCACTGAACATGTAATAATCACAAGTCTCATAGCTATCTTCAAGCCCTATCATAACACCTTCACCTGATTTTTTGCTAGAATGTCTGTTACAGTAAAAACATTTATACCCTGACAGAACTGGTTTCCAGTCATTGTTCTTTAACCATGTTTCAAAAACCATAACAACATCAATTTTGTGGGAACGTAGAAAATTTTCTAATAAAAAAACTTTATTATTAATGCTCCTAGCATTAACAACCATCAGAGATGCATCAAATGTTGCTATCTGTAAACTGTTACATTTTTGACCTGGTAAAAATCCTGGCTAGTGTTAGTCAAATGTTGCAAAATATCTGATGCAAAACTTCTCTTTTTTTTTGATCTAGACAAATGCATACCATCCTGTATGAACACATGTGCCCAAAAGAAGGCTTGGATGCATTTTTTCCATGTAGGTGTTTATCCAAAAAACTTTTCATTCACAGTGACCTGACTATACTTTCTATAGGTGATTTGTGAAAAATATGTCCTAACACCAGTGCAAGCTATACTATCTAGTAGGGCTCTCAGTTTCCGACTAACAGTCAGAGAATCTTTGTTGGTGACATAATTTATACCAACATGAATAAAAACAGATCCATACTTCCTTACATTAAGGCGTTCCAAGGCTTGTTTCACATCTTCTATTTTTGCTTCTGGCAAGCATAACACTACTCAATGTTCATTATCATCTCTGCAGATATAAGTGTCAGTTCCTCTAATAACTGAATCTCCAATTACAAGAGTATCTTTGCTGACCATCCCTGAATCTTCAGCTTCTAATGCAGTCATTTCTGCTCTATCAATGGTTACGAAGGATGGATCTTCATTGCTCTTAGTCTTATGTAGTCAACGTCTGTCTTTCTCTTCTTTTTTCTTACAGTGATGTTCTTCAGTCCTTCCACATTCAGTTTTGATTTCTTCCTTTTCACCTGCCCGTTGCTTCTTTTTTCTACCTTTTCTGTTGAAAGGTGATGCCTTTTTCTGTAGACTGAGGGTTTTCTGATAGACAGATATCTTCATTCCCTGTCACCAGTGTGTTACATAACAAAGCAGAATCCTTGTTACTACGTATTCTCTTTCCTTTACAGTCATTGGTCAGATTCTTTTTCTTCCTTGTTATTTGTTGAGAACTTCTTTCTTTCTTTTTTTGTTTCCTTCTAAACAAACCAGATCCTCAGATTGCTGAGTACTTGCATCCACAATTCCATAGATCTCAGGGGCCTTATCATGTTTCATAGGAGTTGGATGTTCTTTGCAGACAATAGATGCATCATTTCCTAAATCTGTTCTATTTGTTCTATGTCTAACATTATTTAGTTCATCACTACAGTCATTAATATATGAAACAACAGTTCTCCAAGCCATGCCAATTGCACAAGTGCAATCATCATCAAGTATAGATTTACTTCTAACAATGGTAAGCAAATCAGACAACTTTTGACACGAGGAACAAAGATCACCAGTGTTATCAGCTCTTACCTTTAAATATGCATAGCATTTATTACACTGTACATGATACTTGTGCATTAGCAAATTGTTAATTGCATGCTCATTTAAGGAATCCATATTTAGCTTTAATTGAATAAAATATTGCAAAGGA
Organism: Protopterus annectens; assembly: GCF_019279795.1. NCBI lineage: Eukaryota > Metazoa > Chordata > Ceratodontiformes > Protopteridae > Protopterus > Protopterus annectens. The sequence continues at coordinate 1,892,315,638 of NC_056732.1, read as the reverse complement.
AAAAAAATACACAAAGTAGCAAAGAATTCAAATGGCAATTTTTTAGCAAATTTTGCTATTTTATTGTAGCAGGCTTTAAGTTTGGTACGGTCTGATTTGTGAAGGTTGGTTAGGATTGGGGATGAGTATAGGAGTGTAGATAGTAGGTGGGTTTCGGCAATGGTGATTCTTGTAACATTTGTGAGAAACTGGGTGTTTCTATATATGAGGCCTAGTTACTTGTGCACTTTTTTTTGATGGTTTGATCTATATGGAGGCCACATTTCAGACTGTTGTCAATTACTACTCCAAGTAGCTTGGTATGGGCAGTTGGAGTTATTATGGTATTGTTTTTGGAGCAAAATGTTGAAGGTTGGGGGGTGCATTCTTAGTGATGCAGAAAGTAAGAGGTTAGTTTTGTTTGGGTTAAGTATCAGGTGGGAATTGGTTAGCCAGGTTTCCACAGATAAGAAGGTGTCTTGGGTGATCGTTTGGAGTATTTTGAGGGAGGGGGCTGAGCAGATCAGGGTTGAGTCATCTACATATTGAATTAAGGTGGCATGAGGGGTTGCAGAGTGTAGTTGGTTGGTAAAGAAGAAAAATAGGAAAGATCCAAGGATGGAGCCTTGAGGGACTCCTATGGAGACTGGGAGAAGGTGAGAGATGGATTGTTGCCGCCAGACAGCTTGTTGCCTATCTGATAGGTAGCTCTGAAACCAATTAATAGTTGTGATGTTAATGTTGAGGAAGGAAAGGACATTCATAAGTTTGTTATGGTTGACCATGTCAAAGGCTTTTGACACGTCAACTAATAAGGCTGATATAAATTGGAAGTTGTTTCTATATTGGTTAATTTTGTTAGTGAAGGTCAGTAGGGCTGTTGTACTGTGTGAAGGGCAAAAACCATGTTGAGTATTAGTTAGTAGGTCTTGTGAGATAAGGTGTTTCATGAGCTGAGAGTGAACTATTCTTTCTAAGATCTTGGATAGGGGTGAAAGAATTGCAACGGGGCGGTAGTTTGTAAGTTCACATGAGGTGCCACCTTTGTGAAGGGGTAGTATATGAGATATTTTCCAAATAGCGGGCACATGTGCTTCAGTTATAGATCTATTTATGAGTATGGCTATGGGATAGGAGATGGCATCTGCTGCTACTTTGAGATAGTCTGTGGGAAGGTTATTGACAGCTAATGTTGTAGGTTTGAGTTTTATTAGAAGTTTTTTGATGTAGTTGGTAGATACCAGATGTAGTTTGAATTGGCTTGAGGTGTACTGTGAGGGTGTGCTATACATTGTTTCAGGGGCGGTACGGTTGGTCTTAGATTGGTTGTTGTCTAGAATTTGAATGGATTCTGTAAAGAACGTATTGAATTGGGTGGCTATGTTTTCACTGCATTAGTTGTTTGAGGAGTGGGAGTAGTGATATTTCCTGGATGTAATAGGTTTTTGACTACAGTCCATAATTTTTGAGGATTTTTCTGATGCTTGGTTTGGATAGTTAGGTAGTATTTGGATTTGTCATTTTTAATTTCTTTTTTGGCTTTATTTCAAAGTTCATGGAAGTTTTGTTTATTGGTACTGGTTTTATTGTTTTGGAACAGTGACCAGGCTTTATCGCTGGCTTTAAGTATTCCTTAATAGTTGCCTAAAACTCACATTTTTCTAATCACTGCAGCTGCAGGTATCTGTTAATAATCTTGATCCTCTCTTCTCTTATGTGTGAACCAGACTGAAAGATACTTAAATTCCTCCATTTAAGGCATCTGCCCCCTCCTTAGTTGTAGATCTGCTGTTTTCCAGGACAGAAATGTGGCCTCAGATTTGGAGGTGTTGATTCTCATCCCATACAAACACTCAGGTGTGAAGCAGTTAATTCCACATGAGAGTTTACAGTCACCTGAGGTCAAGGGGACAGCATTTTCTGCAAAGAAGATACAACTCTAACATTCCCAGATGGGGCACTCTCCAAACCTTGACTACAGCTTGATATTCTGTTCAGAGGTCTTTTCCATGCTTTTGCTGCAACATTAAAAAGGTACATTAGCCATAAAACCACAACAATTATCCAGTGCCTTCAGCATTTTTGACCAAATCTTATCCACTCTTGCAGACATTGATTCATACGTTCATAGGAATACACTAGGGTAATGACCTCCAGGGCATTTATAAGCCTGGCTGCATAACCCAACCCAAGTGTGTCCCATGTATCTTGACTATTTATTAGTTAGGAAGATTCTAAAGGTTATGTGAGGGATAATTTCCAATTTCCCATCTATTAGAGTTTTGCTTAAATATGATTAGGGATATCTATTTTACATGGATAGGGAGTGTGCTCCTGAGTATGGGAATCCTCTGAGACACAGCACATATCTGTCTTGCCAGCATATACTATTTATGTCGCAATCAAAATTTAAATACCTGGATCAAGTAATTCTGATAGAGTTTGTTTTGTGGATGTGCAAAAGGTCCATCAGAGATGGATCCATGTATGCCCTGTATGCCAGGAATAGATCGCCTCTCAATAACCTGTAGGAGACCTTGTATAAAGCTAGGGCTTTAAGGAGACCCGTATAGAACAATGTGTTTATTATACTATGGGTTCTCCTGGTATGGAACCTTGGTGGGCATTAGAACTGTTGCATATGTCTGCTCAGGTACATGCCAAAAGGGACATTATACTCAATGATGGATCTTTTCTTCAGAAGTAAACGCTACGGAGTGGGGAAAAAAGGAAAGTGGAATTTGTTTAAAAATATGTTAAAAATAAAGGAAAATGATGAGCTGTAACAGAAATTATTTTGACAGGCTGCCAAAAGTTAAAGTATTGTGGAATAAGGGAAAACAGAGAGAACAAGAAGGGGACCAACTGCAGAGTGCTAAAGAGAAAATAAGGGAGCACCTGGATAATATGCATGAGTTTACAAAGATTTAGACAACAGAAGGAAGAAAGGATCACTGCCAGATGTAGGGAGCGTATAACAAGGAAAATAAACAGAGATCCTTTAATGGTATTAGCGATATTTCAGAAATGTTATGAACATTTTTATAAAGCAGGGAAATGTAGAAATCAAGAAAAACACAAACAGAAACATTTATGGAAGACTTAAATATGTCAAGGTTAGAGGGAGATGAAGTTCAGCAATTAGTTAACATGGGAGAAGACATAAAAACTGTGACATATAACCAATATACAGGAAAGGTTCCAGGAAGAGATGGCATTCCTGTGGAAGTTTAGAAGCTATGAGGGAAGATGGTAAAGATGTGAAGGATTTGTTTAACAGTATTTTAAAAGAAGGGGAAGCACCAACTTCCTGGAAGAAAGCAGTGATATCTGTAACACCTGAAGATGATAAAGACCCATCAGATTCAGCTTCATACAGGGCCATGTCAAATTTAAACCATGATTATGAAGTGTTTATGTTTATAATGGCTAAAAGAATGGCAAAGGTGTTATCAAAACTGATAAATATGGATAAATGTGGTTTTGTGGAGAGAAGGCACAAATTTGACATAAATAGAACAATGATGATTTAGAACGAAGCAGAATGTAAGAAAACAGTGTTGCTGTTTGTGTGTCTTGATGCAAAAAAAAACATCTGACAGAGGAAGGTGGGACATGTGTAGGACAATGGAAGCATTTGCATTTCCTGATACAACAATGTTAAATAGGAGGATATTTGAGGGATCTAAGGCAAAACTAAAAGTGGAAGGGTTTTTCTCTGAAAAAGTTGTGTCTGAACAGAGGAACCAGGCAGGGGTATAGGTTCATAGGTAGAGACAAGGTTATCTGCCTGAAGGCATTTATAAGACTAGCCAGAGTGTGTATGCTTTCAATGCCCTATTGATTAATTAACTGAGCCTCTGTCAAGCAGAGCCATTGAAGTGATCTCAGGGGTGTATTTTCTGTTACCCATCCACTCATCAAGGTATTTCTTGAAGAGTGTTAGTGAGGGGATCTGCCTAATGTAGTTTGGAATTTTGTTCCAAAGCATGGGGAGTCTCTGTAACAGGAATCTATCCCTCCAGCATGTCCTATTTATAGTTATGGTCAGGTTTAGCTCACTAGAGCACATGGCTCGCACTGACTTGGATTTCTTTAGGTGGAGCATGTCCATCAATTCTGAATTGGACATGGCTTTGTAAGTCAGGCAGAGATCACCTCTGAGTAAGCGATATGTCACTGACTACAGCCGGAGTTTTTTCAGTCGGGCTGCAAAGGGCATATATTTGAGGCCAGTAATCCTCTTGGTGAGGTATTTTTGTGGTCTTTCCAGCTGTTGGAAGTGTCTTGTGAGGTACATTCCAAAAGGGGCATTGTACTCTATGATGGGTCTGATGAGTGACGAGTAGAGGGCACTATAACCTCTTTAATTTCTAGATGTGAACCCTTTAGTAATTAGATGGGCCACACAGAAGGATTCCCTAACCACTTTGGCAAAATGATTGTCAAAGGAGAGATTACTATCTACCTAGGTCCCCAGATCTCTTATCACCTCTTCTGTATTAAGGGGGCTGTCACCTATGTGGTAATTTGTGGGTGTTTTGTTTTTTCCAAACAGAATGACTATGCATTTTTTGGCTTTTAGCTTGAGGTCATGACTTTGACACCAGGTGCCCGTCTCAGTGAGGCCCTTTTGGAGGATGTCTGTGTCAGCCGGAGAGTCAATTATGGCTCCCGGCTTGTAGTCATCAGCAAACTTGGTCAGCCACAGTCCTCCTGTGTTTGCCTGTACTTTTGAGAAGTAAATGCCAAACAGGAGGGGTTGCAGGACTGAGCCTTGTGGGACACCATTTGTGACTGTTTTAAAGTCGGACCTAGAGCCCACTATTCTTACCATGTGAGTTCAGTCTGTAAGCCAGTTGGCAACCCACCTCATGACGTAGAGGTTTATGTTCAGGCTGGTGAGTTTTTCTATAATACCCAAGTGGGGAATGGTGTTGAAAGCCTTGGCAAGGTCAAGGTAGGCTGTATGAACCACCTTTCCCTTGTCTATGGCCTTGGTGACTGTCTTGAAGAAGTCAACCAGGTTTAGTAGGCATGACTTGCCCTTAACAAAGCCAAACTGGGTCAGATCAAGTGTTTGGAGGTTCCCAATGTCTTTGTTTTTGAGTTCTTTGATAATGCGCTCCATAGCCTTGCAGACCAGGCTAGTCAGGCTTATGGGGTGATAGTTCCCAGGGTCTGTTGTGGCCCCTGCTTTGTTGAGCAGAATAACCACTGCTGTGCACTATTCCATGGGTACGTAGCCTGTGGAGAGGCTGAGGTTGAACATCGTGTTTGGTTGGGGGGGTTATTTAATTCTATAGTTTATGTAAGACAGCCTGGGACACCATATCGCCCCAATGACGCTGTGTTTTTGGCTTTTGAGAAGGCTGTTTTAACCTGTGCATCTGTGATTTCTGGGACTCTACACTTTTCTGGTATTTGCTGTGGGCCCTTTTGGGGGTGAGAGGGGCGTGAAGTTTGCACTGAATCTATCTGCCAGGATGTTGGCAATATCAGTAGGTTCAGTATATTTTGTGCTATTTTTGCATTAGCTCAGAGTATATCTGAGAGTTGCCACTTAGATTCTTGACATAGCTAAAGAAGGCTTTGTGGTTATCTTTTTAATCCTTGGGTATTTTCCTTTCGAAGTTGCCTTGGATGATTTTATGAGGGACCTTAGTTTCTTGCTGATACTGATCAGGGATGTTTTTTCTTCTTGGGATTTGCTTTTTTTCTCAACTAATTTCCTCCTTCTGTTGTATAGTTTGTTTATTGCACAGGTCCACCAGACTGTTTTCCTTATCTTGGAGGAGTAAGTCTTGGTCTTGCTAGGGATGGCACAATCTATGCATTCTTGTAGGTGCTCAGAGAGTGCATTTGTAAAGGATTCTGCATCTTGGGCAGTGTTACCCTTTAGCTTGGGGGCTGTGAAACTTACCACCTCTGTCTTACATAAGGTGAAGTTTGCTTTAGAAAAGTTTTTCACTGTGGTTTCCTTGGTTGGGGGTGGTGGTGGGGTGTGGAAATATAGAATGATTAGTTTATTGTTTGATCTAACCAGTGATGGGTTTACCTCCAGTGCGGAACACCTGTCACCCATGTTGGTGATGTCCAGGTCCAATATGTTATCGCCTCTCTTAGGAGAGTTTACCAGTTGATCCAGGGTGTGTGAGTTAATAAATTCTAGGAAGCGCTGGGCCAGGGAGTTTGTGCTTGAGTAGTTTTCCCAGTTAATGGTAGGGTAATTGAAATCACAGAATATCAGGGTGTTTGATAGGACCTTCATGTCTTCCAGTGTCTCCAGAAAGGCAGAATGGTGGTGCTGGGTCATGGAGGGTGATCTGTAGCAGGCTACAACTTGCATTGCAGATTTGCCTGATGTTAGTTGCACATGGATGATCTCAGAGGTATCATGCTGCACCACTAACCTGGAGGTGTGGGTATCCTTGATGAATATGGATACACCCCCTCCTTTTGTGTTTTGGTCCATATTCTGTGGCCGAAATGTGTGGTAAGAGTTGTAGCCCGGTAGTGCTAGGGTGCTGTCTGGAGCCTTGAACCAGGTTTCAGTTACTGCACAGATGTCAACGTTCTCCATATTGAGGAGTGCTTCGAGCGCGTTCATTTTGAGATTTAAACTCCTGGCTTTGATTAGCATAACCCTCATTTTTTTTGTTTTTTGTGCTTTTTATGGTGGTGGGTTTGACTTTTGAGCCTTCCCTAAAAAAGGCTCTTGACCAGTATTCAAAAGCCTAGGGGTACCAGGTGCAAGCTGTCTCTTCTGAAGAAACATGGCTTGTTGAGCATGTCATCCCAGGCAGACAGACACTGGATCCCCTTTGAATGATACCAGAAGCTTAGCCAGTTGTTGAAATTGATCATTTTTTCTTTATACTGAGGTATCATTCTTGGTGAGGGCAGGATGCTACTCAGGGTCAGGGTCATACTCGCCTGGGCTACATGTTCAGAGAGCTCTTCCATGTCTCTTTTCATGTAGTCCAGGGAGGTACATCTCAAGTCATTTACACCAACATGAACAATGACAGAATCATGTTTGTACTTGTTCCAGAGTGACCTAAGTGCTTGTGTTATGTGGCGGATTCTGGCTCCTGACAGGCAGCTGACAGTAACCTTCTTCTTTTCCAGCCTAGTGAGTAGGACGTCAGTCTGCCTGACTATAGAGTCACCTATTACTAGTGTGTTAGGTATGTTACTTTGCCTTAGGGGCTGTGATTGTGTAGCATGCTGATTTTTGTGTTTTATGTGTTGTCTGGTTTGTGATAGGAGGTGCAGGTTGTTTGGGTGTCTGCTTTGGAGGTCACTGTTACTTTTGCAGGTTTTTATTTAGAGCCTCTGAGTATGATTTTGTCTATTTATGCATATTTTTTGCCAGTGCAGGTTTAGTAGGTTTATGTGAGGCTGGAGATGTGGTGCAAGTATTAACCTTCTCCTCTTGACTGTCTGTTCAGTCTTGGGTGGAGGGAGGTTAGCCTCCAGTTTGGCTGTATAATTGCATCTCCCGCATGTGTTAGTGTTTGGTGGTAAGAGGAGAGGGTTGTCTGTGTACATGAGGCAGGTGTAACATTGCCTCAGGATACTCAGATTCACTAGCTGGACTGGAGAGTACACCTGAAATTGCCCTTTGCTCATGCCTGAATAGTAGGGTGAGCTGCTTAGTTGCATGGCTGGTAGGGACTAATAAAGAGCCTTGCCCTGCTGGGCAATCTAGTGCTGGGGTTTATTAGTGCTTGCTATTAGTTATTAGCAAGTGCTGGACTGTAGGATGTTGCTTTGAGTGCTTAGGTTGAGAGTTTGACTAGTTTCACGGGGAAAAACTGAAGAGTAGACTTTGTGGAGCCGGAAATAATTTAACCCTAGCTAACTGGCACTGCCCGGCATGCAAAACTGCACAAACATGGTTTTTATAGCAGGGAAATGAAAGAGATAGAAATTAGCCCAAAATGGTCAATAAACTACTAACTTTTGGGCTGGAACCACTCCTCCAGGGACAGACAGGCTGCTCAAAGCTCCCCTCTCTCACAGGTGAACAGAGAAACTTCCTTCTATCCAAGTAAGGTATGGGCAACTCAGAAACTTGTAATACAGCCCTGAATTCAGCACTAGCCTGAAAACTGGACTATACTAGCTTAGAAAGGCGGGAAACAAGGATATTTTTTTGTTTTTTTTTTTTTCAAAGAAAAACAGTCAAAAATACACTTTAAATAGCTTAAAACAAATTTAAATGCACAGTAAAGGCTATCACACTTTAATGTATAGCCTACAAAAATTAAACAACTTATTTAAACAAAAAACTTTCTAAAAGTGCAGACAGTCAAATAAGTACAATGTGTGGAAAAAAACAAGCTTTTAAATCACAAAACAATGCTGGAAAATCAGCATTTAGGCAGAAAACAGCTAAGTACAGCAAGAAAATGCAGGAAAATGATACTTAATCACTACAAAGTCTCTCTTTTGTCTCTCCGTTGCTTATATTCTGCAGGACACCAGGCTGGAGCTTGCTGAGTTGAATACAAGTGCAAAAAAAAAACACACAAGTTTTTTTTTTTTATAGCAGGGAAATGAAAGAGATAGAAATTAGCCCAAAATGGCCAATAAACTACTAACTTCTGGGCTGGAACCACTCCTCCAGGGGCAGATAGGCTGCTCAAAGCTCCCCTCTCTCACAGGTGAACAGAGAACTTCCTTCTATCCAAGTAAGGTATGGCAACACAGAGACTTGTAACACAGCCCTTAATTCAGCACTAGCCCGAAAACTGGAACTTATTTAATTTACCTGTAATCTGCAATTTCACATCAGACCTTTGTACATATTGTAAATATATTTTTTTCTTTCTTAAGCTAATATTTTATTCTAGAATAGGAAAACATTGTGAATTTGCTGTTTAATTTATAAAAAATTCAATACATTTGGATCAAAAAAGAAAAGTAAATAAAAAATGAAGAAACAAAGTTTGTAAAAATGAAATGACTTATTTGGTTCATAATGAGAGACAGGTTTGAATATGGAATAAAATAACAAAATTCCCAAATTCTGTGCTTGAGCTCTCCAAATGAGTTAAAATCAGTGCCAATTAGCTGCACTGTGAATTGGAGAAATCAGCATACCAGAGTATGTATCTACTTATCTATTTTAGTCTACATTTATCTATAAATAAACAGATATAGTAGCAACAGGTAACAAGTCAGCCAAATTGCAAAACTCAAACACTTTCAAGAAAGAATTCCACACAAAAGCCATTGCTTAAATGAAAATGTGCAGCACAGGTATTCTGGAACAAGGATTAAAACATTAATAATAACTTAGGCAAGCTATGCCCCAACGTTATGAATCAAGTGTGTAAAGCAACTTTAGTAATACTACAAAGTCATCAAGTCTAACAGCTGCATCCTGTAAGAAAACAACAAAACAAGCGCTTGAGACGTTCCTGGGAAACAGAGTCACTCAACACTGAGTGCTACTCGGACAGTCAGCTGTCCACAGTTACGTGCTGTTAGTAGCACTTGAATAATATACACTATGCAAAACATAAAGTGTTAACAAATCAAAAGAAACAAGCCTCACTTGGACTGCAGAACGACGGCAGACACTCGGAGGTATTGAGCTAGGCAGATAGCTGCAATCACGTTTCTCTCTGTGCTCAGATAATATACACTTCAGGAAATGAAATATATGGTTTTTGACTAGTTAATTGCATGACTAAAACAAGGGAAGCAAATACAATTCTCTATACAATTCAGTTATTTGTTTCTTAGCAAAATGAAAACATCTTCTGCTTCTCTTTTGTGGAGGATAAATGTGTGTCATTTGCTTCCAATAAGGGTGGTTTCTCTGCAAGAGTCACTTGTGAATTTGGTCTCTCCATTTTATTTAATTGAAGACAGTGAGTGTCTTACTGAAGTGTCATTATTAGCATTATTCTGTGAATAAAAGAACTAATGTGTATAACGAAAGTTAGACAAACATACTTAACATATTTATATTCACATATTTATTTACATTTGCTAACTATGAATGTAGAGTTGCCACCTTTTCAAATGGCCAAAGTGGGACATTTTTGGTACAAACATCAGATTTTACAGGCCGACACATACCCATGGTTAGTACAAAGGATAGAACTTAACTTTTTTGCCTAAATGAAAGCTTATTCTTGTAGCACTTATTCTGTTTCTTATAACATTTAGGTATTTTAGATACAGAATAACTGTTTTATGCAACTATTACATAAAATATAGGAAATAATTTTGTCCTAAAATCTCAGGACATTTGCCATTTTTACAATTTTTTGTCAGGACACAACTGCCCAAAAAGGGACTGTCCCTCGCAAGGTGGGGCAGGTGGTAACCCAATGAATCCATCTGAAAAGTCCCAATGTTAGTCCTAGAGAGACAAATCTAAAAACTAATAGGAAAATATTCAGAAATACAGAACAATAAATCAATAGTGAGCAGAGAAAGATCATACATTAATGAAAGGTTATACAAATTTACGCATGTAAGAAACAATGTACAATATTCAGAGAACAGTAACTAGCAAAAATAAAGTTATGTTTGTACACACAGGAAGGAAATTATCATCATGGTTACTTTTCATTAATTTAAATCAGTGTATTTTCATCCTGACTAAATCTGCTCTTATAAACAGATTACTATCAAAATCTCAATGTTAGAAAGCGTGAACAGTAATATCACTGACACATTTCATCGACCTCATGAATATTAATGAAGTTGTCTGATCGACATGACAACAAACACCAAGTCGATGTTAATGTTGACAGTCGATGCTTTAATAGATGGTTTGTGTCCCTAAACTGTGAAACGAGCGCTGTAAGCCTCATTTCCTACATTTTAAAATGTCGATCTTTACTATGTCGGCTTTATTATTGTTGTGTATAACCCTGTAGATGAATTGCCTCTGGTGTTACTGAACTTCAGTCTTTTCAGGCAGTAAAAAACTTAGCATTCTTCTGGAAAAAATATATAACTTGATGACATTTTATATGTACTAAATAATGCAAATGTGAATATACATATTATAATACTTTGCATCGGTAGAATGCCATTATCTGTAAGATATCGTTTCTGGTTATGTATTTGAACAAAACTACATGTGTCTACAGATATACTTTGTATTACATTTGTTACTGGTGTACTGTATGTTACTTATGTCTCACTGAGTATGTTCTTGATGTAAGTGTATGATTTCTATATACTGTATTTGATTATTTGTTATACTTAAACTCTTCATTAACTACCTTTGGAGCGTTTCTCCTCGTGTCACTGCTGAAAAAGGGCTTTATGGCCAGTTGGACTAAGCTGGTTAACAAATGTCTAATAATAATAATAATAATAAAATGTGTTCCAGATCTATTGTACATCAGTTTGTATAACAGACATGCAGACTGCTGTACATTACTGTTTAGTATTAACATAACAGAACAATTATCAATGTGGTTAATGAAGAAGTCAAGGCATAAAACATTTTCAATTACAATTCTTTATACCAATTAAAATAAGAAGAAATTATTTATTTTGAGTGCATGCATGTGCCCCCATATTTACACCTATATTTTCATATCAGCACTCTGTGTAGTCATTTCAGTTATAAATATTCTGCCTCAGACTTAGGAATAATTAATGTTGCACAGTGGAAAATACAAAAGCTACATCCCCTCAGTGGGTTCAGTAGCTACACATAAGCAAAAATCAAAGGGGCTGCCAAGTATATCTAAAAGGCCACCATATTTAATTGCCACTAAAAGTTCATACAAAATTAAAATAATCTCCTTCAGAAATCCAACATATTTCAAAACTTAAAATAGACATGCCTTTCATTTGTTTGTGCTCCACCTTCAGTACCAAGCTGTACCGCCACCACTGCTATGACTAAACTATGAATTACCCATCACGCCCTACCAAAATAATTTGTCTCAATAATTCTTTCTGGGATCTCCAGTAATTAGAGTAACATAAACTTGTGCTTGCAGAACAACTGTTTCATAAGTGACACTGATGGTTTTCAACAATTCTGCTACAGTCTGCATGTGATTGACAGCCTTACTAACATTTGTATTTGAATTGTTCCCAAACAGAAACATTACAATCTCTTTACTGCTTCGCTGCAGATCAGAAACTCTCAGTGACATAATTGGAGATACTTCCCATATTGAGGTAATGGTAGCAACTGCACTGGTCAGATCAGCTTTTGAAAATAAAACTGCAATGATCGAACTACATGGTGAGCCATAAATTCCCATAGTGACCTCACTAAAATCTTTTGCAATCATGGACTTTTCTTTTAAAGAAATCCCTTCCAAGCTAAGCTTTTCATATGACTGTTGATTAATATTTTTTCGAATGTGTTTGTCTATGCCTGATGTGATTTCATGTATCTTTGCTATTGCAATGATAACTTTTTCACAGTTGTCTTTAATTCCCTTAGATTCATCAAGGACAATCTCTCTGAAGTTTTCATTCAGGTGCTCATTCACAATTCTGGTTGCTTTGTTTGTAACAGTCACACAGGTGTGTAAGGAGTTATAGACAATCTGACTAGCACGGATCAGCCTTTCTTTCTCGTCATCATCTCCAAAGATTGCTGTCAGTATCTTCTTCCTGGTTCTCTGAGAAAAAAGAATCACAGACATACAAATGTCAGAAGAGCAAAGCATTACATGTATTTGGGAAAGTCTAAATAATTTTAAATCAAGAAAAAATAAGTTTTCTTTTATTTCCCTTGTACTGTCATAAAATGCAAAACAGCCATATATTTTAAAGGTATGATTTAATTAAGCCCAATGAAGAAATATAAAAATTGCATGTGAGGTGTACAAAGAAAGGTAGAAGAACAAATATTTGTGAAATAAAAACCTGAACAAATACAAAATACATTGTACTGTAGAGCAAATTATGGTATTTATTTTTATTTCATAGGTTATGGTACCTTGTCTTAAATTTTAGACAAATGTACTTCCATACGAGACAGAAGTCAATTGACGGTATTTAACTAGTGTCCATATTACATTATCGGATGATTAAAAGAGCAAACGCTCTTTAATTGTACCGAAAATGTCGAAAAAAATAAAATGCGAACACACAGAACAGCAAATTTTTTTCCCATGTTTTTTACCCATGGAATACCTAGAGCTTTAACATACATTTACCTCTGGACTAATCAAACTCGGGTCATAACCAGGGATCTATCCCTCTATGTCACCAGAGTGGCCTCTGGAAAACTAGTATGTTTTTCTCATTATGGTTTTATCTGTGGAGTACCAAAAGCTTAAATGTGGATTTATTTCCAGAATACCTAAAACCTAGGTCTAAATAAAGTCAAAGTAAATGTTATTGTCATTTAGAACTACACATGTAGCCTAATTGAAATTTTGTGCATCAGATCAGTTCTTGAGATTACAAAGGAAAGTGCTTCTGAAGTGGCTGCATTGGTGCAGTGGTTAGCATGGTCACCTAACAGCAAGAGGTTTTTTTGGTTCGATTCTCAGCTGGAGCACCTTCTGTGTGGATTCTGCATGTCCTCCCTGCAGTCGAGTGAGCTTTAAAGACATGCAGGTAGGTGTATGAGTGTGTGTGCACCTTCTGTGACAGTTAGGTGCTGGGCTGGCAACTCTACAATGTTAAAACTCCACTGCCAATCTATAGTGGACAGGCGATCTGCTGTGGTGACTCCTAACCATGAAAAACTAAAAGACATTGCTTTTGTTATAAAGGAAAGTGAAACAACACATAGAAGTAGAAGAGTAAACATAACTAACAAATAGAATATTACTCCCAATACATGCAAGAAAGAGCAGAGACATTAACTAACACATATATGAAAAGAATACCCTCCCGAGTTAAATTAACTACCCTATTTAAAGTAATACAAAACACACTACAGATTTAACAATGCCCAAGTTATTTGTTGAATATTGCACTTGAGTGGGTTAAATAAAACTGACTATGGATATAATAAATAAATATTGCACTTACTTCATAGGTGTGTACTAGGCTAATGGCCCTAGAGCCTTTACAAGCCTAGCCCCAAAAGAAAATTGCCCAGGCATCGTGCCACCCAATGTTAATTCACAGTGCCCCCCTATCCAACAGGGCAACTGGAATGATCCCCAGACTGAACTTTCTGTTATCCATCCACTTGTCGATATTTCACTTGAAGAGGGCCACTGAGGTGCTCTGCTTGACATGTATGGGAAGCTTATTCCAGAGTATGGGCAGTCTTTGGGAGATGAACCTGTCTCTGCAGCATGTTCTGTTAATTGTGGTAATGAGGTTGTGATCTCTGGAGCGTGTGGCATGGGGGGATTGGGATTTCTTTAGATGTAGCATTTCAACTAGGGCTGGGTCAAACATGGCTTTGTAAGTCAAGCAGAGATCACCTCTAAGTAGAGGATAAGAGACTGAGAACAGCTGAAGTTTTGAGAGTCTGTCCATGTAGGACATGTGTTTTAGGTCTAGGATCCTTTTCGTGAGGTACTTTTGTGGCCTCTCCAGCTGGTGTCAGATTGATGTCTGGTCAGGTACATGCCAAACGGGGCATTATATTTGATGATTGGTCTAATGAGGGATGAGTAGAGAGGGATGATGACCTCTTTCTTCCAGGATGTGAAACCTTTGGTTATAAGATGTGCCACATAGAAGGACTTTCTGACCACAGTGGCAATGTGGTGGTCAAAGGTGAAGTGCCTGTCGACTTGGGTGGCCAGATCTCTTGTGGTTCCTTCAGTGTTCAGTGGGCTCCCATCAACGTGGTAATTTGTGGGAACTGAGTTTTTTCCAAAGGGGATGATAACGCCTTTTTTGGCATTAAGCTTCAGGCCATGGTTCCGACATCAGTCATTGATCTCAGAGAGGCCCTTTTGTAGGATGTCTGCATCACTTGGCGAGTTGATAATGACTCCTAGCTTGCAGTCATCAGTGAAGTTGGTCAGACAAAGTCCATCTGTGTTGGCCTGGACTTTTGAGAAGTAGATGTCAAACAGGAGAGGGCCTAGGACCAAGCCCTGTGGGACTCCACTCGTGACTGTTGACAGTCTGACTTGGAATCTGCAACTTTCACTCTGTGTGTCCTGTCTGTGAGCTAATTTGCAACCCACCTAGCGATGTAAGGATTGATGCTTAGTCTGATGAGTTTATCAATGATACCTGAGTGGGGAATGGTATCAAAGGCCTTGGCCAAGTCAAGGTAGGCTGTATACACTGCCTTACCCTCATCCATAGCCTTGGTGACTGCCCTGAAGAAGTCAACCAGGTTCAGCAGGCAGGATCTCTCCTTGACAAAGCCAAACTGTATGGGGTCAAGAGTTGGAAGATTGCCTATATTTTTGTTAAGCAGGTCCATGATGATGCGCTCCATAGCTGTGCATACCAGACTCATCAGGATAATGGGGTGATAGTTCCCAGGGTCTTAATTGCTCCCCCTTTATGGAGCTGGATGACTGTAGCAGTGTGCCATTCATTAGCGACATAGCCTGAGGTAAGTCTGTGATTGAACAGGTCACACAGTTGTGGTGCCAGTTCATTTTGTAGCTCATGTAGGATGCAGCCAGGGATATTATCAGGTCCCATGGACACTGTATTCTTGGCTTTGGACAATGCAGCTTTTACCTGTGCCACAGAAATGGTGGGCACCAGGCTTTCTTCTGGTATTGTGATAGGGCCCTGAGGGGGTGGGTAAAGTTGGCAGTGAATCTGTTGGCTCAGTATAGGAGGTGCCATTGTGCAATAACTCAGAACAAATCTGGGTATTGCCTTTGAGGTTTTAATATAGCTATAGAAGGCTTTGTGGTTGTTTTTGGTGTCAGCTGCAATTCTGCCCCCATAGCTGGCTTTAGAGGATTTGATAAGGGATCTCAGCTTATTGTTGAGACTGATAAGGGAGATTTTCCAGTCTTGTGATTTCATTTTTTTCTGCAACAGTTTCTTCCTTCTGTTGTAGAGTTTATTGATGGCTGGGGACCACCAGAGTGTCCTCCTTTTTTTTGGAGGACAGCGTCTTACTTCTATTTGGTATGGCAAGGTCCATGCATTTGTGTACATGCTCATACTGTGCATTGGTGTATGATTCAGCAGTCATGCAGCTATTTTCCATTGGCATGGGTACTGAGAAGTTAGCCACCTCTGTTTTTAGGAGCTCAAGTCAGCTTTAGAGAAGTTTTTCAGGGCAGTCACCTTAGTGGGAGGTGTAAGTAAGATGGAAATTTCCATAGTGATTAGTCTGTGTTCAGATTTAACCACTGAGGAATTGACTATAGGTGTGGAGCAATGGTCTCCCATGTTGGTGATAAACAGTTTGAGGTTGTTGCTTCCTTTAGTGGGGGTCAGAATGAGCTGGTCCAGGGCACTGGAACTGATAAATTCCAGAAAGTGTTGGGCCTTAATATTCTCCATTTTGAGGAGAACTTTGAGCGAGTGCATCTTGAGATTTAAACTTCTAGCACTGAGCAGCATGACCCTCAGATTGCATTTGTTTGTAGCTGTTCGGTGGAATTTTGGTCTTTGGAACACTGTCAAAAAAAGGCACTATAGGGGTGGCAAGAGCCTTAGCCAGTACCTGGAATCCCAGGGGTGACAGATGCAGGCCGTCTCTGACAAAGCATCGAGGTCTGTCAATCATGTTGTCCTAGGCAGATACTGGATCCCCTTAGAATGACACCAGAAACTTAGTCAATTGTTGAAGTCAATCATTTTCTGCTTGTACTGTGCTATCATTCTGGGTGATGGTAAAATACTGCTCAGGGCTAGGGTCATGCCTGCCTAGGCCACATAATCCAAGAGTTCCAGGTTCCCTATTAGATGAACGAACACTTTAAATGTTGAGTACGACATGCTCGACGGCTTTTAAGTGGACATTCATCTAAGCAAAACCCCAAAATATCGAAACAAGGAGTTTCAAAAAGTTACAGTTGGTCAGCCATGAGGAAGCCAATGGCTGACATCAGAACGTTCACCCTGTCTTGCCATTCTTACAGTCCTCCACTGTGGTGCAATCTCGACGTTCACCCTTTGTAATGTTATGACAGTCCTCCACTGTGGTGCAGTCTTGGAGTTGGTATATTTAAGTAGGGGTGTGGGGGTGAAGCCCCCTTTATTTTGTTTGTTGATTTGTTTTTGTCTTTTTTTGGGGGGGGGTTGTAATGGTGTACAGTACATTGTAGCTGTCAGCCGTTGGCTTCCTGACAACTGGCACCCAGAAAATTCATACTGTTAACCCTATCCATACTCTCACCATTGATCCTGAGTGCTAGGTGGTTTGTTCTCCTTTTCCTGAAGTCAATGATACTCTCTTGGGTCTTGTTTACATTCAGGTCAGGTTTGTTCCCCTTGAAACAACTGATCAGAGATGCCACCTTCTCTCTGTACACCCTTTCATCCTCCTTTGTGATGAGCCCCATGACTGTGGTGTCATCAGCAAACTTTATGATATGGTTAGACTTGTGCTTAGCATTACAGCTGTGGGTCAGGATGGTGAATAACAGTGGGCTGAGAACACATCCCTGTGTTAATCGTTATGCACTTTGATGTGTTTTTATCCGAACACACCCTCTGTGGTCTCTCAATCAGGAAGTCCAGGATCCAGTTACAAAGATCTCTACTGATTCCTAAATGTGCCAGTTTTTCTAACAGCTGCTGTGGTATCACTGTAATAAATGCAGAGCTGAAGTCTATGAACAGCATCCTCACATAGTGGTCTTTGCCCTCTAAATGCTCACATAGTGGTCTTTGCCCTCTAAATGCTCATGGGAGATGTGTAGTGCTGATATGGAATCAGCTGTTGATCAGTTAGCTCTGTATGCAAACTGCCGATGGTCAAAATCAGGAGGGAGGCATGATGAAAGATGCTTTTTGATCAGTCACTCAAAAAATTTTAAAACAGTGGACATCAGAGCAACTGGTCTGTAGTCATTAGGACTGGAGGGAATTGTTTTCTTACGTTTCCTTGTAGCATGAGGGTGCTTTCACAATGGCTAGGGAGGTGTTAAATATTTCCTTGAGCACTGTGCATAGTTGATTGCACAGCCTTTTAACACCTTGGCCAGTATGTTGTCTGGGCCATCAGCCTTACTGGAGTTCACTCTCCTTAGCTCTCTTCTCACCTCCTCTTTGCTGAGGAGGAGTATTGCATCCTTCTCATCAGTGGGTAGGTTTAGTGCCAACCTGTTGTTTCTTTCCTCAAATCTACCAATGAAGATGTTCAAACTGTCCAGGAATTTGATGCTGTCCTCACACTGTGCTGACCTTATTTTGTAGTCTGTGATCTCCTATATGCCTTTAAATAGTCTACTTGTATTTTTTTATGTCTTCAAAGTGGCTATGCACCTTTCTGCCATAATTCCTCTTAGCTTCCTTTATAGCCCTCCTCAGATTACCTCTTGCTACACTTAGGGCTGCTTTGTTCTTAGGCATGTAAGCTGTGCTTCTCTCCTTTAGAAGCTCATATACCTTAAGGGTGAGCCATGGCTTCTGGTTAGCTCTAAAAGTGATACTCTAGGTATTTGTTACCCCCATCAATGCCATTTTAAATGTATGCCATCACTATCTCAGTGTATTCAGCAATGTTCAGATGCTGATTTACTCCAGCTGCCTCCTTGAATATCCCAGTTAGTTCTTTCGAAGCAGTCTTGGAGGGCCTCCATAGCCCCCTTGAGCCATACCCTGATTTGTTTCTTTGTGGGTTTCTCTCTAACCTGTGCAGGTTTGTAAGCTGGGGATAGCAAGATGGTATAATGGTCAAATATTTGATGAAACTTAACCAGAGTTGCAGTAAGTGAGAATGCAAGAAACTTTGAAATCTCATTTAAGATGGTTTAAGCAGAAGGTATGTTTTGTTTTATTTTTATTAAATATGAACTTTATTATAAAACTTTACACTGTAAAAAATAACTGCACTTAAACTAAAGTTATGTCTCCATTATATTCCATATGCTACATAGGTGAAGAATGTGGGCATATTTTCAGCAATGAATGCCAGACTGCTCTTTTTTCATTTCTGTCTCTCAGCTTGCGAGTTCAAACATTACTGCATTAACTACCTCACCTGGAATGAAATTGACTGTTGCTGTTTTGGTGTTCACCCTGCCTGTACGGGGATGGGGCTTTTACTTTTTTGTTTGAAGAGTGAATTGTTACACTTTCAGAGAATTAGAGACTTGTAGATACTTTAGTGGAAATCAGCACAAATGTATTTTATTTTTATTTTACATTTGTTGACCGGGCTAGTTCCAGCTGGATATATGTCCATTTTCAGTGGAGGCCGGAGAGAAAAAAACTCCATTAAACAAACATATAAAAAAAAGACAAAAGACAACAATATATAATTTGGTACATAAACATTAGTTTTAAATATATATACACAAATATATATATTATATATTTTATAAAAAAAAAATTTTTTTAAATTTTTATCTAGAATAGATAAATAAATAATTTTAGATTTGTAATAAAAAATGTAGTTACAAATAACATATTATTATTAACAAAATTTTTATACACCTAATAATTTATGATGATAAGAGATAAGAAAGAAAAAAAAAAAAAGAAAAAAAAAAAAAAAGATCAGATAGAGTATAGAGAAGAGAGAGGAAGAATAAACACAACATAGTAGATGGATTTTAGGTAGTTATTTCATACATATATGTAGGTATGATATTGTTTGATCATTATATTATATATACTTATCTAAAAAAAAAAAAAAAACTAAAAAATAAATATTAAACTAAAATTATTGAGACAACAACACAAAGATGATAGGCTAGGTGGGTACTAGTCTTAGTATTACTACTTAGTCAGGGAACACAGATTGTGGGTAGTGTAGAGTGTTTTTGAGTTTTTTTGCTTAAGCTTTTAAATAAGCTGACAGAGGATATTGAGGTTAGCTGGCTTGGGAGGATGTTCCAGCTTTTACTGTGTTACTGTATTGGAGAACATTGGTGTTTGTTGTTGATTTTGATATTTTATATCAATATCAAATATAAGAAAGTATGTCATGGCTCTTCAGGAGTGGAGTGTTACTCTCCAGGAAATAAGTGAGGTAACTAATAAATATCTAGTCACCCTCCAGGAACAGATGAATCACACAGCCACAGTACTGATCACCTCAAAGACTACCCTGTCATTAAAGAAACTGACCAGGAATGCTGACATTAAACTGTACCTTTAGTTTTACAGATAAAACACCAAAAAGAATAGGGGTCAATCTAACTTGGCCAAAATGTTATCGCAGTTCATAATGGATGCAGTCAAGGCTTATATGGATGTGGATGGCACTGAGTATATCTTAATATATCTGAATATATATTATATGAACTATTAGATAGGGTGAGTACGTCTTCTAAAACACAAGCCACCACATTCCGTAGTTAGGCACTTACTTAAAATAAAATGGTAAGGGCACAGATGTCTGGCTGTATTCAGATTTTAAACTTTTGGCTAAAACCAGCACCAAACAGTGATAGTAAAACATTACAGCAGTTCATAAACTGTAAAGGTACTCCCCAAGTAATTTACATAAACAGATTTTTAAAGGTTGTCTAAATAGCACTCTTAATTTGGTTGTACTAATTGAAAGGATACTAGCTAATGAGTCACTGTTTAAAATCAAACAATTTACGCTAGTAACTAAAACTGTTAAAATATCGGTGAACACACAAGTAACATCAGCAACTAAAGATGTGGGGGAGGAGAGGACATATTGCAAAAGACTAGTTATTTAGTTATAGGAATGTTTTACCTAAAAACAGATTTTTTTTACTGAAATGCTGATAAAAAAATTGTAAATGTGCCCTTCAAACTGTGATTTCTACAATATGCTGCCAGCAAAAACACACCAGTAGAGTATGATAGATAATTGTTAGACAACATATTTTATACATTTTACCCAAAATTATGCTGTTGGTGCATGGGAAGGAATTAAAAGGACTATTAGATTCATGTTCTGTGAGAACTGTCACATACATTAAGTAACTTAATGTCTGTAAACATAAAACACATAACAAAAGGATGGTGGAAGTAACACACGTTCATGGAGAGGGGAAGGAGCATCTCATATCACAAACTTTGTCAGGTAAAGTATTTCATCTTGTAGCTCGAGTACCTTATTAATACATGATTTCATCATGGGTCAGGACTTCTCTCAGTTTAAGAGACTGTGAAAATTATGAAGGGAGAACAGTCTCTGTGGGCAGAATATACCACTGGTAAAATAGGGGTGAAGGTTTCAGGAGCAGATTATACAATGTTAAGGATATACAGTCCTGAATATACCTTAAGTAAAAATGTTGGGGAGAAGTTACATCAGCCTGAAACAGCGTTCAAAATGGACAGTCCTGAAGGGTATGGGTGTGAGAAAGTCCAAAGGAAGTAAACATTAGCTCTGTCTGGAAGGGATACAAGAACCTGCATGCTAAAAACCTGTCACTAATTCGTATCAGAAAATCTCAGCTGTTAAGCAAATGAAACAAGTTATTGCAGAAACTGTAAAGCAGGCAGTATATGGAGCCCTATCAATGGACGGCAGTCATTAAAGGAATGAAAGCTGTTCATGTGAAACTAGAGACCTATTATGATAAAGTCACAAAGAGATGAATGGGAACCCAAGTGGAGTTCTAGGTTTTCTTCTGTAGTGTCAAACTAGAGGGCTGATCAAAAACAGGGCTCCCGACAGGAGGTACTTTAAAAAAAAAACGGGTATAAGTTGCCCTTTGTAGAAGAAGGACTCTAAGAAGAAAAGCCTACAAGTATTGGTAGATGAAGACATTGCACCCTCTATTTCACATCAACATACTAATGGAAGTGTTCTTGATATGGCAGGCTTGCAGACCAACAGTGAGCATTTGAAGAATTTACAGTGTGTGGATGACAAATTCAGCAGGCTCACAAAGTGCAGCCAGAACAAAAAGAGAAATATGTGAGCAGGTTGGTCCATTTTGCTACCCATAGTTTGATACTTGAGGAATGACATTGTACAGAGCAAACAAAGACAGGGAAGAAATACAGCACGACATGTAAATACCAAAACATTTTATTGAGAAAAGCTTCATTTACAGCAGGTCAATTACATAAATGCTTTTACAGATTAATAATGTGTACTATACAAGTACAAATGAACATCAGCACAGTATAATATACAAAAATATCAACACTAACTGTACTACAGAAAAAAAAACATTGTAGTAGTATAAAATATTTACATTTCTGGTGTGACACACATGATTCAATAGACAAGTAAAAGTGTTTATTTGACAGGGAAATTGAGTGAAAGTCTCACTGGAACATTAATGCAGCATGAGTAAGTAATTTTATTATCCAAAGCAGAAAATTCTAAGGGGAGTTTAGAAAATTAGGTGAACATTTAGATAGAGTGTTATTAGTTAGGGACTGTGAATAATAGATAAAGTTTTGTACTGGATGAAGATCTTCAGTCCATAAATAAGAACAATATAGCAGTGAGATTTAAAATATTTAGTTTTGAGTCCATTCAAGCAGCAGTTGCAGGACCTTCTAGATAAAGCAACACAACATGAATTGATGTTAATAATGGGGGGCCTGAATGCTTATATCAGGGTAGACAGAACAGGACACAAAGACTGCCTAGGGCCACATGGGTGGGGCAACAGGAATAAAGAAGGAGAGGCCATTCTAGAATTCTGTCTGGAAAATGGCTTGATGGTGGCCAAAACACGGTTCAGCAAGACAAAGTGCCACAAGATCACACACAAAAGTAGCCAACATGTGACTTAGGTAGACCCCTTCCTAGTAAGGAAACGACATTGGAGTAGAGTCAGAGACTGCAAAATCAACCCGAGAGAAACAGCTCACCAGTACAAACCACTGGTAGCTAAAATCATGCTGCAAGAAGTGGTCGGAGAAGGCTCAAATGTCAACAGAGACTAGGCTGGACACCTAGAAGTTTCCATTAGAACTAGCTGTGCATTAGGATTCAGCTCTAAGTCCACTGCTGTCTATATTGGTGATCAGGTGATGAACTACATCAGCAAATAGGTTGAAGGGGACAGATAAAGCAAGCTGCTACATACAGATGATGTGGCATTATAAGCAGACTCTGAATAAGAACTTCAGCAAATAATAGGGAGTGGAATGCAAAACTATAGACAAACTGCATGAAAGTCAAAAGAGACAAAATAGTTGCCATGGCAATAAATGGGGAAAATCAGAAGCTAAAATGGAGATACAAGGAGAAATAAAGAAACAAATGAACAGTTTTGTGTATCTGGAAGAGGAGGTTGAGGAGAATGGAAGCCTCCATGAGGAGGTGAGAGCTAGAATCAGAAGGGCTGTGACCAACTGTCACAGAGTGTCAGGAGTATGTATGACAGAAGAATGTCAGTGAAGCTAAAAATGAAGGTGTACAAAACAGTGATTTGACAGGTGCTACTGTATGGTTTGCTCCTTCTCAGGTACATTATTTTCCTGCCTTCCTGCCAGTCACTGCAAGCCTGATCATTTTTTCACAGCAGCTTTGGATTAGTGCTGCTGTTTTGTGAAAGAAATAGCACAGGGACATTGATACTGTCTCTGAATGGGGAGTGTGACTTAGCCTCTCCTAACTAATCTGGATGTGGACCTTTGTGCAGCTTAGCTCTCTTGCAGTGAACAGCACTACCAAGGGCATCTACCAGGATAAGGTCACAACATGCCTACAGATATATACAACACTTAGGACAAGACTGCTGATAACAACAGAGCCTGTCACTATCTGCGGATTAGCACTACTGTTTTGCTTGTACTGAGAGAAGGAGAAAAAGGGCATTGATTCCTAGTTGAATGTAGTTCCAGGACTAGTAATAACCAGATAGAATCATCACTACATTTAATTCTTGGCAGATCTAATTCAGTCTTTTGACTAAGTATTGCAAGATTAGACACCATCTTATCTAACTTAAGAGTTTTTCCCTAAATACTTCATCCATAAACCTGTCGTACCCGCCCTCCAAGTCCTGGATGCTGTGATCAGCCTGTGCCCTCCACTGTCTGGTCACATGGCTCAGCAGTCTGCTATCACTCCATCAGTGGTCGGTCTGATTGGTACAGGTGTTCTAAGACAGTGTAGCACCTACTTAATCCTCACCCACTGGTGAGTGGTTCTTCCAGTGACTAGTACAGCCTTCAATAGATGTAAATATTTAAGAAACATGGAAACAAACCTCTTGTATCAGTCCACTGTCAGTATTCATCATGCATCCACAGCACCGCATCAGTCATAACACATCAGTTAGCCTATAATGTATGCTGAGGCTGAAAACAATAATTTGTTAAAGCTTACTAGAACACACACTAACAGATCTCAGCCTGCAAAACACCAAGCAACAGCTACTTGTTCTCCACTACCACATACTGTAACTCCACACAGGTCAACCAAGGATCACCCGAAAAAAATACAGTTGTGTACACTTACCATAAATGTAGATGTTTGAGTGTATTCACTGTTGCAGTCATTACATTTGGATAATCTGCTGGCAGGTTGCCCTCAGTCAGTCTGATTAACAAAGTCTTGGGTCCTGTGTCAGTTGCTGTCCCTTCTTCCATGATGTCAGGTCGTCAGGGGTATAAAACATGCAGCCGATGCCATTACATCAGTTTTTCCTTGCCCCAGATGTCAGGTGCCCTCCAAATGGGGAGCCAAATATATAAGTAATTAAAAACACCAACATATACCACCAAACAAAAGCAAATACACCAAAAAGGCTTTTAAGCATAGCAAAGGAAAGGAGAGGTATAGTAAGAGAAAAACAGGGGCCTGGAGGGAGGGTAACCAGGACTGCAACAGTGAATACACTCAGACATCTACATTTATGGTAAGTGTACACAACTGTACTATGTTCTTCATGTTTCACTGTTGCAGTCATTACATTTGGGTAGATTCCCAAACCTATGGTTGGGAGGATGGATTTATACAGCATTAGGACAAGCTATAAGGCCCTGCAAAACAGCAGTGGCAAAGCCAGCTCTGGATTTAGAGAAAATTGGTAGGTGATAATGTTTGGTAAAAGTATGAACTGAACTCCAGGTAGCAGCTTAGAGAATATCCCTGGTAGGAACACCTTGTGAAAGGCTGTAGAAGTAGATGCAGCCCTGGTGGAATGAGATCTGATCCCCTGGGGATAGGTTTTCCATGGTGCTTATAGCAGAAATGAATGCAATGGCTTATCCATTTAGAAATGGTTTGTTTTGAAATAGCTTCCCCTCTGCCCCTGCAGCAAATGCTACCAAAAGTTGTTCAGATTTTCTTTGAGATTTAGTCCTTCTAAGTAGAATCTAAGTTGTCTGTGTACATCCAATAAATGCAGAATCCACTCCCCCTTGTTCTGTGGATTGGGAAAGAAAGTTGGCAAATGAATGGACTGATTAAGAGCCACACTGGATACCACCTTGGGCACGAAGGATGGATTTGTCCTGAGTGACACTCTGTCGGCATGAAAGATGATGAAAGGCTCCACTGCCATAAGGGCCTGTAATTCAGATATCCTTCTAGCTGAAGTGATTGCTAAAAGGAAAGCTGTTTTCCAGGAGAGAAATTTTAAATCTGCAGTAACAACTGGTTCAAAAGGAGATAGAGTGAGTTTCTCCAATACAAAGTTAAGGGCCCAGGCAGGGGTTGGGGCTCTCCTGGGAGGTCTCAAGTTTTTGGCCCCATTGAGATACTGCTTTAGCAGAGGATGAGAGAAGAGGGGGGTTCTGTGTTGTATTGAGCTGAAATGGCTGAGGCATGGATTTTTATGGAAGAAAAAGACAGGCCCTTGCGAAAAATCTGAGGTAAATTGAGCGCTGCTGTGCTCATCCCTTGAGACTGATTCCAGGAACAGAATCTTTTCCATTTGTCAGCATAAGATTTTCTAATACTAGGTCTTCTCACCTCCAAAATGACATGCCTCACAGGTTTGCTGAA
Organism: Protopterus annectens; assembly: GCF_019279795.1. Lineage (NCBI taxonomy): Eukaryota > Metazoa > Chordata > Ceratodontiformes > Protopteridae > Protopterus > Protopterus annectens. Next base: position 1,892,289,738 of record NC_056732.1, on the reverse strand, counting down.
GGATGCTAAGGGGGAATTTAAATGATAAGCCAAGCTGCAAGATTCAATGATTGGAGATGAGGGTGTAGAATTTGTTTCTCCTGCTGAGACAGTAAGCAAGGTGTCTGAGGCAGGTGTCATGGAGGAATTTATGTTTCCAGGATGTGACCATGCTGACTCCATAAACTTTTTAAGTACCACTGAAGTTTCCTCATATGCAGTCTTGCATATGGAATTAGATGAATGCAGGAGGCCATGAACCCCAAGGCTTGAAGTATTTATCTTGCAAATAGCAAGGTTTTTGTGGCCACCTGTTTGAAGTAAGTCACCAAATGAGTTTGCTTTTCTGGTGTAAGGAAAGCCATTTGGGCAGTTGTACTCAAGATTGCACCCAGGAATGTAATTTTTTGAGAGGGTACCAGTTGTGATTTCTTTTTGTTTATGGTGTACCCTAGACAAGTTAGAACCCTTTTTACAAACGCCAGATGTTTTAGAAGAATGGCCTGGTTTTCTACCTGAATTAGACAATCATCCAGGTATGGATATATTTGAATATTTCTTTGTCTACAAAATGCAATTACTGGAGACAGGCCCTTTGTGAATACCCTGGGTGCAGTAGACAAGCTAAATGGCAGTGCAGAGAACTGATAATGCAAGTAGCCTGCTTTGAAGCATAGGTACCTTCTGCAAGATTCCCTGATTGGGATATGCAGGGAAGCCTCTTTTAAATATAGGGTTGCCAACTAGGCATTCTTGCCTAGCAGAGGAAGTAACTGTTGAAGAGTCAGCATCTTGAATTTTGGAATGTCCAGAAAGGTGTTTAGAGTAGACAGGTCCAGAACTGGGCACTATGATTTGTCTTTTCTGGGTATCAGGAAAAGTCTGGAATAGAACACCTTGTCCCTTTTCCTCTTCTGGTTCTAGCTGAATAGCCCCCATATTTAGGAGGGAAAGTACTTGTTTTTGAGCCTCTGCCCACTGATTTGGGGGCAGGTCTGGCCACCGTTTGTAGTTGGCAATGTGTGGAAATGAAATCTGTATCCCTGGGACACTATATTTAAAACCCATTTGTCCTGGGTTATAAGTTGCCAGTTTTTTGCATGAAGAGCCAGTTTCCCCCCCAAAGGGGTGGCTACTACGTGCTTGGTAATTTTAAAGGAAAGTCATTGAGACTGTTTACCATAGGGTGGAGTTTTGTTATTACCAGATCTGGAAGTGGAAGGACCCCATTGCTTAGTTCTGAAAGTCCCTTGGGACTGAAGCCTGGTGCTTTTGGAATGTCTGGGGCTGGCTCGAGTGGCTCTGAAAGGAGCTGGAAAGGACCAGTTCTTAGTAGGCCAGTGCCTATTAAATCTAGGAGGTTGTACTTGTAAGGAATCTTTCACAGTCTGCATAGATTTAGCTTCATCTTCCATCTTTTTTAGAACTTCTTCAGCCTTATTGCCAAACAGGCGGTCCTGCTGAAAAGGACCGTCCAACAGTTTTGCTTTAACATGATCAGGCAGAGATTGCTCCTTAAGCCAAGCATGTCTTCTAAGCACAGAGCCAGTAATAGCAGCCCTGCAAGAGGCCTCTAAAGAATCAAAACCACATTACAAAGTATGTTTTCCAACTTGTTCAACTGAATGCAGTAAATCTTGTAAATCTTTATTTTCCACACAGTCAGAAATCAACATCATTTTCTGTTTAAGCAGTCCCATGATATCCTATTGATATTTTAGCACATGGAATGACAGTTTAAAGCCCCGATTGCCAAGGTTGCAGAAGTATAAATCTTTTTACTCCATCTATCCAGTGCCCTGGAGTCTCTATCAGAAGGGGTACGATTTTTAGCAGTAGAAGCCTTAATGTCCTTGGACCCCTGAGAAATGGTTACAGGATCCACAACAGGATTTTTGAAAAGGAATTTGTGGAACTCAGGAACCCTGTAGTACCTGTCTGGTTTACTAGGGGCCAGAGGCAAGGAATCAGGGGCCATACTGGATTCCAAAAACACATCATCAACAATGTCTAATACAGGAGGTATAGCCAAAGGCCTATGCTGAGGAAGAAGGAGGAAATCCCGACGCCTCTTTTTGGATTCAGAGAAATCCTGACTTTCCCAATGAAAATGTTCCCTTAAAGTGTGCAGTTTCTCCAAAAGAAAAATCCTCAGGAAGAGAAGCAGAGGGGATGGAATCCTCTGCACCAGAGTCCTCATAAGTACAAAGGACAAATCCAGGTCATTTGAAGAATCAGAAGAAACAGTTTCATAGTCAAGTTCAGCCCTAGGCCTCTTAGAAGGAGGGGGATGACTACCCCTTATAAGGTAATTAAATCTTCAACCATTTTGATCATTTGAGTTTTAGGCATAGGGGCCTGAACACATGGCCTGGGCATCATTTTTTTAGACATAGATCGAGGTTTAAGCCTTAATATTGGAGGTGGTGTCAGTTTAATATGCAAGTCTGTAGACCTGAATACACCCTCAGAAGCCAGTGCCTGCACAGCGGCTCCGGACCCATCCAAGGTAGAGACATCCATGGGTTCCATAGTTGAAGCATATTACTGCATACCAGACTCTGAATGGGTCTCAGTAGAGACCTGCTACTCAGAAATAGTGGGTATCAGGGGCTGCAAAGGTGCTTCACTGAGTACCGGTGAACTGGCGACTCACTTAGGAGAAGCGTCTTCAGCAGTTTTGGGCCTCAACAGCCTGTCTCTGTCTTTTTCTTTGCATTTTTTCAGTATTCTGGTAGTTGGATGGCTATCTGACATCATTTCTGGATAGTTAAACCGAGAACAGAAATATTTAGAAGCAAAAATGTACCGACAACTGATAGTGCAATGATTAAATAAAGCACAAAACTGACAGCAAGGTACATCATGGTCTGGGCCTAGGCAAGGAATACAGTACAAATGAAAATCCTTATGAGGTATTTGCTTCCCACAAGTAATGCAATTATTAACTTTTACTGACATCGGAAGGAGCAAGAAAAAGTTTCCCCAACGGGTTACTTAGCTTTTAGTTGAAGACTTCGGTTCTGAAACTCGAAAATGAAAATTTCAGGAGTCGGCCGACTTGCACTTGTGAACTGCTTCTGCTTCGGACACTGTGCTGCAAGAAAGACTAATGTAATGGCGTTGGCTGCATGTTTTATACCTCTGACGACCTGGCATCATGGAAGAAGCGACAGCAACCAACGCAGGACCTAAGACTTTGTTAATCAGGCAAACTGAGGGCAACCTGTCAGCCGATTACCCAAATGTAATGACTGCAACAGTGAAACACAAAGAACATCATACCGTAGCCTATAAAACCCACTAAGCCTGCTGCCATTCAGGAAAATGCCTTAGGCATGTTTACTTCTACAGTTAGCATCTATTTCTGAGAAGTCCAGGCTAATACAGCAGGTCTTTGGCTAACAAAGTTCACAGACGACTGCAAACTGGGAGCCATAATTGAATCGCCTAATGATGTGGACATTCTACAAAGGGGCCTCAGTGAGACTGATGCTTGGTGTCAAAGTCATAGCCTCAAGCTCAATGCTAAAAAGTGTATTGTCATCCCCTTTGGGAAAAACACTGTACCCATGAATTACTACATAGGCGGTAGACTACTTAACACTGAAAGTGTGATAAGAGACCTTGGGACAGAGGTGGACACTAGTCTCTCTTTTGACAATCACTTGTCACAGTAGTCAGGAAATCCTTCTACATAGCACACCATCACTAAAGGGTTCTCCTCCAGAAAAAAAAAGAGGTCATTATTCCCATCTACTCTTCCCTCATCAGACCCATCATAAGAGTACAACGCCCCGTTTGGCAAGTACCTTGCAAGACATCTCCAACAACTAGAAAAGCCACAGAAATACCTCACTAAGAGGGTTACTGGCCACAAAGAGATGCCATATGTAGACCATTTAAGTTCCAGGGACCTAAACCTTGTCACCACAATAAAGGGAACATGCTGGAGGGATAGATTCCTGTCCTAGAGACTTCCCATACTCTGGAACAGGCTACCCATTCATATCAAGCAAAGCTCCTAATTGGCCCTCTTTAACAAAAATCTTGACGACTGGATGGGAAATAGAAAATTCACCCCGGGGATTACTTCTGTGGCACTGCTTGACAGGGGCACAGGAAAATAATTTTCCTGGGTGGCGAAAGCCAGTGAACCTTTTTGGCTAGGCTTATATAGGCCCCAGGGCCGACAGCCTAGTACCTAGCTATGAACCTATTAGTGATTTCTCCACTGCAAATATAATCCAACTTCTACAAGACCTAAGCAAAATTCTACACAATCACCACAAATGTACCCAACTAAGAGGGATATCACATTCACCTCCAACTTTTACCAGTGCTTAAACAGCTGCATAGAAAACTGTGTACCCATCCATCCTAAATGCAACGGTGAATTCAAGAATAAACCTCTGTAGTGGAATAAACCTCTCTAGTTGAACACTCTTATTAACAAATTGCATAACAAAGGTAAATTACAAAAAGTTGTAAGAAATCTCTACACTCCTACTTTAAGATCAGACTGAAATTTGTATTTATTTAACATTTGTTTACCGGGAATGTCCCGAGTTGGACCAAAGTCTACTTTCAGTACAGACCCGGGAAGAAATTCTCCAGACATGTCTTTGTGATGTGGAAAGAAACCAGAGCACCTAGAGAAAACTCACACGAATGCACAAAGGACATGCAGACTTTGCACAAAAGGTACTCCAGCCAAGAAACAAACCAGAGATCCTCTTGCTGTGAGGCAACATGGCTACTGCTGCACCACTGTGCCATCCAAAAGCTGAAAGGCCTTGCTTGGTATTCGAACCATGCACCTACTGCACACAAAGTCAAAACTCTACCCACTAAGCTAACTCACCAGCAAGGAACTTAAAAGCACTATTAAAAATGTAAAGTAGAGTTCAAGCTTAAGGTCACTAGAGATACCAAAGGAAACTCAGAATCTTTCTTCAGTTATGTCAGGACTTTAAAGAGTAAAGTTCAACACTGCACTATGATCATCATCTTCTTCTTTCAGCTGCTCCCGTTAGGGGTCACCACAGCGGATCATCTGTTTCCATGTCTTCCTGTCCTCTGCATCTTGCTCTGTCACACCAACCACCTGCATGTCCTCTCTCACCACATCCATAAACCTTATCTTAGGCCTTCCTCTTTTCCTGTTACCTGGTAGCTCCATCCTTAGCATCTTTTTCCCAATATACTCTGCATCCCTCCTCAGCACATGTCCAGACCAACGTAATCTTGCCTCTCTGGCTTTGTCTCCAAGCCTTCCAACCTGAGCTGACCCTCTAATATACTGATTCCTAATCCTGTCCACCATCATCACACCCAGTGCAAATCTTAACATCTTTAACTCTGCCACATCCAGCTCAAACTCCTGCCTTTTTGTCAATGCCACTGTCTCCAACCCATATAACATAGCTGGTCTCATTACCCTCTTGTAGACCTTCCCTTTCACTCTTACTGGTACTCGTCTGTCACAAATCATTCCTGACACTCTTCTCCACCCACTCCATCCTGCCTGTACTCTCTTCATCACCTCTCTTCCACACTCACTGTTACTCTGAACTACTGACCCCAAGTATTTAAACTCATCCACCTTTGCCACCTCTACTCCCTGCATCCTCACCATTCCTCTATCCTCCCTCTCATTCACACACACATATTCTGTCTTAGTCCTGCTGACCTTCATTCTTCTTCTCTCTAGAGGATATCTCCATCTCTCCCAGGTCTACTCCACCTGTTCCCTACTCTCACTACAGATCACAATGTCATCTGTAAACATCATAGTCCATGGGGACTCCTGTCTTATCTCGTCTGTCAACCTGTCCATCACCATTGCAAATAAGAAAGGGCTCAGAGCTGATCCTTGATGCAATCCCACCTCCACCTTAAACACATCTGTCACTCCCACCAGACCTCACCATTGTCACATTACCTTCATACATATCCTGTATCACATACTTCTCTGCCACTCCCGACTTCCACATACAATGATACAACTCCTCTCTAGGTGCCCTGTCATATACTTTCTCTAAGTCCACAAAGGCACAATGCAACTCTTTCTGACCTTCACTTCTCCAACAACACTATCAGAGTACACCTCACATCTGTAGTGCTCTTTCACACAATAAACCATACTGCTGATCACTAATCATCACCTCACTTCTTAACCTAGCTTCCACTACTCTTTCCCATAACTTCATGCTGTGACTGATCAGTTTTATCCCTCTGAAGTTACTACAGCTCTGCACATCATCAATACCAAAATTCTTTTTCTCCATTTCTCAGGCATCCTCTCACTTTCCAAGATTTCATTAAACAATCTGGTTAAAAACTTCACTGCCATTTCTCCTAAACACCTCCATGCTTCCACAGGTATGTCATCTAGGCCAACAGCCTTTCCATTCTTCATTCTCTTCATAGCTGTCCTTACTTCCTCCTTGCTAATCCATTGTACTTCCTGATTCACTATCCCCACATCATCCAACCTTCTCTCCCTCTCATTCTCTTCATTCATCAACCCACCAAAGTACTCTTTCCATTTCCTCAACACACTCTCCTGGCTTGTGAATATGTTTCCCTCATTATCCTTTATCACCTTTACCTGCTGCACATCTTTACTAGCTCGGTCCCTCTGTCTAGCCAATTGGTGCAGGTCCTTTTCCTCCCTCCTTAGTGTCCAACCTTTCATACAACTCTTCATATGCCTTATCCTTAGCCTTCGTCACCTGTCTCTTTGCCATGCACCTTATCTCCTTATACTCCTGTCTACTTCTTCATCTCTCTGACAATCCCACTTCTTCGCCAACCTCTTCCTCTGTATACTCTCCTGTACTTCTTCATTCCACCACCAGGTCTCCTTGTCCTCCTTCCTCTTTCCAGATGTCACACCAAGCACCTTTCTAGCCGTCTCCCTTACTAGCTCTGCTGTAGTTACCCAGCTATTTGGTAATTCTTCATTGCCATCCAGTACCTCTCTTAACTCTTCCCTGAACTCCACCTCACAATCACCCTTTTTCAATCTCCACCATTTGATGCTTGGTGCTGCCCTCACACTCCTTCTCCTCTTCTTGATCACCAACGTCATCCTACAAACCACCATTCTATGCTGTCTAGCTACACTTCCCCTGCCACTACTTTACAGTCTCTAATCTCCTTCAGACTGGCCCTCCTACATAAGATATAATCCACCTATGTGCATCACCCTCCACTCTTGTATGTCACCCTATGCTCCTCCCTCTTGTTAAAATATGTACTCACTACAGTCATGTCCATCCTTTTCACAAAATCTACTAACAAATGACTGTCTGCATTCCTTTAACACAATACCTACCCATCACTTCCTCATTCCCTCTGCTCCCTTCATCAACATGCCCATTGAAATCTTCTCCAATCACCAATCTCTCACCCTTGGGTACATTCATCACCACTTCATCCAACTCACTCCAAAATTTTTCTTTCTCATCCATCTCACACCCAACTTGCGAAGCATATGCACTAACAACATTATTATTACACCGTCAATTTCCAGCTTCATAAACATCACTCTATCTGACACTCTTTTCACCTCCAAAACACTCTTGGCATACTGTTCCTTCAGGATAACCCCTACCCCATTTCTCCTCCCATCCACACCATGACAGAACAATTTGAACCCACCTCAGATACATCTAGCCTTACTCCCCTTCCATCTGGTCTCTTGCACACACAATATACCAACCTTCCTTCTGTCCATCATATCAGCTAGTGCTCTCCCTATACCAGTCATACTGCCAACATTCAAAGTTCCTACCCTCACTACCACACTCCTAGCCTTTCTTCTCTCTTCCTTCTTTTGGGCATGCCTTCTCCCTCCTCTTCTCCTTCGGCCAATAGTGAGCCAATTTCTGCCAGCACCCTGTTGGCTAACAGTACTGGTGGCGGTCATTGTTAACCCGGACTTCAACTGCTCTGGTATGTAAATCTGTATTGTTCTCCACATAGATAATTTGGCAAAGTCTTATGCCAGATGCCCTTCCTTATGCAACTCTCCCCATTTATCTGGGCTTGGGACCAGCACAAAGAAATGCACTGGCTTGTGCATTGCCACACTGCACTATGATCATCCATAATAATAATATCATAGCTTCATAGGTGTTTACTAGCCTAATGACCTCAAGGGTCTTTCTGAGCATAGCCATACATCCCAAATCTCTGACAATTTCTATTACCCTTGATAAGTGTAAGCAGGACCCTGGGAAATGAAACATTTACAAGCAGGGGCCTGACATATGAACAATGTACAGACTGCCTCTGCCAATTAGAAACATAGGTACCAAACCAGTACAAGTTACAACTGAAATGGATCACGGAGGAACTCTGCTTCACATGGATAGGGAGCCTGTTCCACAGAAGTGGTAGTCTCTGGGATACATGCCTATTTATATTGTAGGCAAGGTTTAACTCTTTAGAATGGGTAATGCTGGTGCTGTTTGTTTTGCAGATATGCAAGAGGTCCATCAAAGTGGGGTCTGACAACGCCTTGTATGCCAGGCATAGATCTCCCCTCAAGAGACTGTTGGAGACAGAATACAGAGATAGGACATAGAGACTATCTGCATAGGGCACGTTACTTAAGCCCCATATTCTTTTAGTGAGTAACCTCTGTGGATGTTCCAATTTGGATAGGCCTGGTTAGGTACATACCAAAGGGGGCATGTACTCAGTGATAGGTTTTATGAATGCTGAATACAGTGTAACAATGACTTCCTTGGACCTAGATGCCATACCATTGTTTATAAGTTGTGCAACATAGAACAATTTTATCAATACTGCAGACACGTGATGATCTAAAGCTAGATTACTGTCTACGTGTGCCCTCAAGTCGCTGACTACTGGGTCATCTCTTAGGAGTATGTTGTCAATATGACAGTTAGGGGTGTGCTGCCAATGTGACAGTTACCAGGGGTGAATTATTTCCTGAAGGATACTACTATGCATTTTTTGACATTTAGTTTTTGTCCATGGCTCTGGCACCTGTTGTGTGTCTGTGTCAGCCCTTCCTGGAGAACATTTGTGTTGGTGGGCAATTCAATGAAAGGTTCTAATTTACAATTATTTACCAATTTAGTCAGCCATAGGCCACTAACACTGACCATGACTTCAGAGAGGTAAATGCCAAAAAGCAGTCCCAGGACCAATCGTTGAGGGACTCCACTTGTGACTAGCCTCAGTGGAGATGTGGACTATCCAATTCTAACTTCCTGGGTCCTGTCTGTGAGCCAGCTGGCTATTCACTCGGTGACATGGGATCATAGCATCATAGGAAGTTATTATGCTAATGGCCTTAGCAGTCTTAAAAGCTTAGTCAAGTTCTACCCTTATTTCCATGCTCAGCACCTATTGCCCTTGACCAGTTGGGACACAGGTCGAACTCCAAGAGTGAATTTATGGTTACCCATCCAATCATCCAGACTGTGATTGAAGAAGGCCAATGACATGCTCTGTTTGACATGAAGTGGGAGTCTGTTCCGTCTGTTCCAAAGGTGTGGTAACCTCTGGGAGACAAATCTGTCCCTCCAGCAGGTTCTCTTAATATCACACACCAGGTTAAGGTCTTTAGAGAGAGAGTAATCTGTGTACCATTCGACTTACAAATATGCAGCATTTCCAATAAAGCAGGGGCAGAGACTGCCTTATATGCAACGTAGAGATCGCCTCCGAGTAGTCTGTATGAAAAAGTTTAAAGTGTCAGTAATTTCATATGATACACATACGACAGATGTTGAAGACCTTACATTTTTCCTTGTGAGAAACCTTTGTGGTCTCTCCAATTGCTGCAGGTGCTTATAAAGGTAAATACCAAATGGGGTGTTGTACTCAATTATTGGCCTGATGAGGAAAGAGTACAGGGAGGTTATAACTTCTTTTTTTCCTGGAGGCAATGCTCTTACTTACGAAATGAACAATATAGAATGCCCCTCTTACCACTGTGAAGAGAAGATGGTCAAAGGTAAGGTTGCTGTCAACCTGTATGCCCAAGTATCTCACCACTGAGTGTGCACTTAAGGTGTTGCTATTGATGTGGTAGTTAGTGAAAAATTATATGCACATTTTCTGCTGGTTTCTTTTTATTTATTGCATTTGTACAATACCACAGTACATTAACTATTTACTGTAAACAACTACTTTCTTTTTGTATTGTACTGAGTACAATAAATACACTGAGACAAGCCTGCTTTAGTTAGTACGTAGTTTTACTATTACATTCTCTTTTGGTTCTACAAACATGCAATACAGATACTGTCAACTCTCTGTGACAAATTCCCAGAGCTTATTTTTACACACTCATATTTATACAGAGTCTAATGTTTTTGTTCCAAAGTCTGATGCATAACAGTTCTTTCTTTGTATAACAGTTTTCCTTTGTTCCCTTGTCCTTGGTTTTTTGAAGATTCAGTAATCGTTGAAGTTTGGTGAAGCTTAGTGTTCTTTTTTGCCTTATCTGAAGTTCCTGCATTATCTAACTGATGTTCCAGTCCTTAATTTTACATATTCTTATCTTGCTGATGCCGTCTGACCATGATTTGCATGGCTATGTTTTTCTCAATAATATACTTCTTTGCATGGTGCCAAAATCTAACTAAGCTTTTTGCCAGCTCACTTGTTCAGCATTTTCATTTTGCTCTATATTATTCTTGTAGCTTCTTTCCCAAGCTAACAATCATGCTAGCAACAGTTTAAATGGAAAAGTAAATGAAAACAGAATAGTCTTACAGTTAAGCAGGAATATCACTCTTACTAAGAGAGATGATAATAAATTTTTTGCATCAAGTTTAAGGCCATGAATTTGGCACCAATCACTTGTTTGTGTAAGACCCTCTTATAGGATGTTGACATAATTTGGTGATTCTATGATCACTCCCAGTTTGCAGTCATCAACAAACTTTGTCAGCCCCTGCCCTTTAGGTTTTTCTTGTACATCAGAAAAATACATTCCAAACATTAGAGGTTTCAAGAATGACCCTTGTGGAATACCACTGGTTACAGGTCTGCTGCTGGAGGTGGATTCCCCTATTTTGACTAAATGTGTTCTATGAGTGAGCCAGGTAGAGACCCATCTAATAATATAAGGGTTGATACTTACCTGGGTGAGTGTCTCAATGATGTTGATACTTACCTGGGTCAGTGTCTCAATGATGTCTGAGTGGGGGATAGTGTCCAAAGCTTTGGCTAAGTCTAGGTAGGCTGTATGCACAGATTTCCCTTTGTCCAGGGCCTTGATGACTGTTTCAAAGAAGTCCATCAGGTCTAACAGGCATGATCTCCCTTTGACAAATCCAAACTTGGTACTTGTGGTTCAATATCCTGAGTGCATGTGTGATCTGGCAGATCCTTGCCATGATAGGCAACTGACCATGACTGTCTCCTTGCTCAGCCTGGTGTGGGTAGACATTAGTCCGCTTCACAGAGACTTCAAAAACTAATATATTGGGTTTTGTGATAGTTTGTCTTAAGGGCTTAGAAGATCTATTATGAGTTGTGGCTGCATGTGTCCTGGGGAGTGTTGTCTTTGTATAGTGTTTGGGAGGTTGCTGAGGGCAGCATATGGGAGGCCTGTAAGGTTTGGGTAGTGGCAGCACTTAGGATCCTCAGCATATGTGAGTTTATGTGTCTGATCCATTGTAGGTGTAGCGTGTGTGTGTTACTGGCAACTGGTTTGAAGAAATCAGAATATGTGAGACTTTTGCCTCCAAAGGTATATTGTAATTACCTTTCTCACATACTGCATCAGTCTGTTTAGAAATAATGTGACTAAATAAACATGAGACAATAGCTATATAGGTTCGGGATACTCATTTCTACCTACTGGCTACAGAGACAGTAGGAACATGCACCTGTGTGTCTGTGGATCATCTTTTTTGTGATCTATGAGGGGTGGTGCAGTCAGAGTTTAGAGTTGTTGGGCTGGGAGAAGAGGTCTAGGATTGATCTAAAACAACACGCTTGGGGTAATGCTTCTCAGTGGGCAAAATACCTGTGCTACACTCAGCTAGAAAGCTGCATGGCATCTAGGTCCAGAGAAGTTATTGTACCACTATACTCAGCTCTCATCAGGCTTATGGCAGAGTATAATGCCCCCTTCAGTATGCACCTGAACAGACAGAGGCAGCAACTGGTACATCCACAAAGTTCCTTACAAAAATACTACAGGGAACACAAAGTCCTACTCATCACATCAAAGCCCCGTATCTTTACTCAGTATCATCCAGACCTCTGAGAGATGATGTTTACCTGGCATACAATGCATTCCTAGACCCTGTTATTATGAACCTTTGAAACATCTGCAAAACAAACAGCATCAGAACCACTAGATCAAAAGACCTAAATTTTGCTTGTGACATAAATAGTTCATGTTGGAGAGACAGATATGTTTCTCATGGAATGCCCATTCCCTGGAACAGGCTCCCCATCCATGTGAAGCAGAGTTCTTCTCTAACCATATTTCAGAGCAAATTGGACCTATGGATGAGTAATTGGAAATTCACTTCTGGTCTGGCGACTATGTCTCTGATAGACAGAGCCAGTCAATTAATCACCCCTCTGTAAATTAAATGTGTGCTTCACATTTGGTTGCACGGCTAGGCTTATAAGGGCCCTATTGGTCATTAGGCTAGTATACACCTATGAACCTTTGTTGTCTGGCTAGCTAAAACATTGCCCAAGGCCCAAACGTAAGATGTAAAATAGTCTGTGCTGACAGACATTTTTTTTTTTCAGAGCTGTCTGGTATAGCAAATTTAACACAGCTTCATATTGAAAGTGTTCTTCAGAAGACCATAAACCTAGAACCATAAAGGATACCACAGTCCTAAAGAAAAGCAATAGGTGAAGAAGTTAAGAAAAAGTATAAGTTATCATTGAGATTTTTCAAAGTGAATGGGATGGTCCAGTTATGTTGGCCGCTAAGCTATTTAATGATTTCTAGAACTAAATCAGATATAGAAATGTGGCACTTATCCAATGCCCATAGTGGATAAGCTCATAGACAGGTTAAGTACATCACGGTTTTGATCACTAGTGATTTACCTAAGGGTAATTATGGATTCTCCTTACCTATGGAGTCTTAAGGTAGGCAACGTCCTCCAACCCAAAGGTCTTTTTTTATTACATCGTCTTAACCTGCCACCTTTAAATGGTCAAGGTTAAAGTTCTGGAACCTCATGACAGGTACTTTGACAATGATTTACCTATTTAGAAGTTTCTGAGTCATATTTACATAAAGTGCACACTGTGCTGTGCTGTGTCAGCTTAATACAGATAAAAGTAAGCTTTGGGTGGCAGAAGCCATATGCATAGGGTATGTGACAGTCAGACTGGTAATTAGATTCCAAACAGACAAAATAAAACTATCAAAACCTGGCCTATATCTATCATTAAATAACAAGGGAAAACAAGATTATGAATGTCAGGATACTACAGCTTTTCTGCCATAGTCAAGCCACTGACTGACTATACAAAAAGGTCCAGATAACAGACCACAGTAGAAGACTATGTTATTTTGGTACCAGTCTTAGATGTCCGCACCTGATGTTATACAGTGATGCAGCTGACGCTGTGTTAGTCGCTGTATTATCTTCCAGTTGTTATACAGTGATGGAACTAAAGTTGTGTTAGTCGCTGTGTTATCTTCCTGTTATACAGTGATGGAACTAAAGTTGTGTTAGTCACTGTGTTATCTTCCTGTTGTTATACAGTGATGTAGCTGACGTTGTGTTAGTCGCTGTGTTATCTTCCAGTTGTTATACAGTGATGGAACTAAAGTTATGTTACTCGCTGTGTTATCTTCCAGTTGTTATACAGTGATGCAGCTGAAGTTGTTAGTCACTGCTAGAAGTCTAAACCTCAGAATGCACTCACTCAAGGCACTCCTTACAATGGAGAACATCAACATTTGTGCAGTGACAGAGACCTGCTTCCAGGCTCCAGAGAGCACCTCTGCACTACTAGGCTATAATTCATACAACACCGTTCGGCCACCTAACCTGGACCAAAACACTAAAGGTGGAGGCGTGTCCATATTCATTAAGGATATCCACACCTCCAGACTAGTTGTCCAACATAATGCACCCGAAATTCTCCAAGTGCAACTAACACTGGGTAAGACTGCAATCCAAATTGTAGCTTGCAACAGATCCCCCACCATGCCCCAAGATTCCCACTCCACTTTTCTTTACATACTAGAAAATATTAAGGTACAACCCAATACCTTAATACTGGGTGTCTCAACTACCCTGCCATTAAGTGGGAAAACTACTCATGTACCAATACATTTGCTCATTTCTTGGAATTCATAAACTCCAACACCTTGGATCATCTTATCCATAACCTCACCAGGGGCAGCAATATCCTAGACCTGGTCATTACCAACATGGTGACTGATGCTCCACACCAAAGTTCAGCTCCTTGTTGGTCAGATCTGACCAGAAGCTAATCACCCTAGACATCCACATCTCGGCCCCACCCCACATTAAGGAAACCACTGTAAAAAAAACTTCTCCAAAGCCAACTTCATGCTTCTTAAGACAGACGTAGCAAACTTCACTACACCCATGCAGAT